>NW_015386889.1:560698-577059 GCF_001527695.2 Protobothrops mucrosquamatus
TCTCCTCCCCCGGGGCCACCCAGTCAGAGTCAAGACCTTCTCGGATCCGAGCGACTTTGTCATACAGATATTGAGCAAAATCCTCGGCCCTCCCCCCCAGGGGATCTTCCCCCCCCTCAACTGTAGGAGGGAGCGAGTCACCCTGAAGAGGGTGGCCGGGCGATTATCTGATGACGCAATGAGGGTGGAGTAGTAATTATACCTCGCCACCCTCATCGCCACTAGGTAGGATCTAACCTGTATCCTTGCCTGTGTTCGGTCGAATTCGGTTCGGCTCACCCTCCAACTGCTCTCTAGGCGTCTTTTCCGGCGTTTCATCTCTCTCAGCTCCTCGGTAAACCAGGGAGCCAATTGAGATCTGCGCCGGGTCAGAGGCCGCAAAGGCACAACTCGGTCCAATGCTGCGGCAGCGGCCACTTCCCAAGCCGCCGCCAGATTTTCAACCGAGTCGTGAGCTAGGTCCGCCGGATATGGCCCAAGCTCCGTCCGGAACCTCTCAGGGTCCATCAGGCGCCTGGGGCGGAACCATCTTGGTGGTTCCACCTCCCTGCAGTGGGGGGAGGGTCCGGAAGTCCAACCTAAGGAGTGAATGATCTGACCATGACAGGGGCTCAATTACTACGTCCCCCTTTTCCAGATCCTTATTTTGATGATGTGTCCTTATTTTGATGATGTGTCCTTATTTTGATGATGTTTTAATTGCTGGGGAGTCAGCAGAGATACTTGCAGAACATTTAAGGGCTGTTCTTCAGCGCTCAAAAGGGAAAAATGTCAACTCACAGAATTCCTGGGTTTCCAGATCAACGCTGCCAGAATACATCCAGCTGATTCAAAGCTCAAAGCTATTTTACAGGCTCCCAGACCAAAGTCAAAGGGAGAGCTGCAGGCATTCCTAGGGCTACTTAACTTTTATCATGCCTTTCTACCTCACAAGGCTGCATTAGCAGAGCCTCTACACAGGCTCTTAGATAAAAGGGAACCATGGACTAGCACCCACGAAAACAGTTTCAAAGCAGTCAAATCACTGCTGTCGTCAGACTCTGTGTTAACACATTTTAACGAAAAGCTGCTTATCAGTATTGCACGTGATGCATCATCATATGGGATAGTAGTAGTTTTGAGCCATATAATGGCAAATGGGCAGCAAGCACCCATAGCTTATTACTCAAGGACACTTTCCCCCGCAGAAAGAAATTATGCTCAAATTGATAAAGAGGCTTTGGCTATAGTTGCAGGAAAAAAAAATTCCACGATTTCCTTTATGGTTGCCCATGCACGGTCTTTACAGACCACAAGCCTCTTTTAGGTCTGTTTACTGCAGACAAGCAAACCCCTCAGATCCTGGCTGAGGTGGTCAATCTTTATGGCAGCCTACAATTACAGGCTAGTCCATAAGCCTGGTAAGGAAATGGATCATGCTGACGCACTCAGCAGACTTCCCTTGCCTAATTTAGAACCAGATCCCACACCTGCTGCACGCATCCTGTCAATTCAGGATTTGCCTGAAACTCCCCTTCATGCTGGGGATGTACCTGCTGAGACAGCCTCCGACAAAACTCTCAGCCGAGTTTTGAACTGGGTGCTGAGGGGGTGGCCAGGAACCAGTCCTGGAACAGAGTTTCAGAGCTTTATTAGAAGACAGGACAAGCTATCTGCACACAAGGAATGTATTCTATGGGGGAATAGGGTTGTAGTCCCAAACACGCTAAGAGAAAGAGTCTTAGAATCTCTGCATGAGGGTCGTCCTGGAATAGTCAGCATGAAGGCACTCACGAGAAACTACCTGTGGTGGCCAGGGTTGGATAAAGATATTGAGGCTCAAGTTAAAGGATGCCAGGTTTGCCAACAGTCCAGACCTGAAATGCCTCAAGCCCCAGTACATCGCTGGGAAACCACGCAAATTCCCTGGTCTAGGATTCATATAGACTACACAGGACCTTTCCAAGGACAGGTGTTCCTCATATTAGTGGATAGTCATTCAAAGTGGCTGGAGGTAGCACCTGTCCCTTCTATGATTACTGCCAGGACCATCCAGGAACATGCACAGAATCTTCTCCTGATGTAATCATATCAGATAATGGGGCACAATTTACTGCTGCAGAATTTCAGTCATTTCTAAGGTCTAATATGATTAGACATGCCACCTCTGCCCCATTTCACCTGGCCTCTAATGGCCAAGCAGAAAGGATGGTCAGGACGACCAAAGAAGCACTTAAAAGACTAACCAGGGCCAATTGGCATCACAGGTAGGCAGATTTTTTGCTCTGTCAATACATAATTCCATGCACCTCAATGGGTCATAGCCCGGTGGAGCTGAGATGGGGATGTCGGCTGACCACGAAGCTGGACCGTCTCCATCCAGACAGAATCGCAACAGAGACAGTGCATCCCCCAAGCCACTGAGGAACTTGCAAGTCGGCGACCGAGTTTGGGCAAGAAACTATGGTCAAGGGGCACTATGGGCGGTAGCTGAGGTTTGTAAGGTCTCAGGACCATTCTCTTATGAAGTGATCCTGGAAGACGGGCACATTTTGCGCCACCACATCGATCAGCTGCATCGGCAGCAGGCTAATCGCTCCTTGCCACCAACCAAGAGGAGAGCTGAGGGCTGTCTGACAACTGCAGCATGTCTCGATCTCCAAAGTCCTGCGCAACTCAAAGAGACATGTTGGATGACTCAGCCATGGGTGAGTCACTACCGACCAAAGGAACAGTGCCTGGAGATCAGAGCTTGCTGGAGGACTTATTTCCCAGCCTTTCAGGAACTTCTCCACTCACAGACGGGTGTACAGGTCTATCTTAACAGACCAACTGAAAGGAGACCGGTCTACACAGCCAGCAAAGACAAACAGGGACTGGTCTACACAGCCAGCAAAGACAAACAGAGACTGATCTACCCGGCCAGACAAGGCAAAGAGAGACTGGTCTACCCGACCAAAGCTGTCAAAAGAACTCCGGTCTACCCAGCCAACTGAGAGTAGACTGGGAACCTCAGGCAGAAATAATATGATTGAAACAAATGCGGAAGCCACCTACTTATCTCAATGAATATGTACAATATATGGATAGGGGTGGACCAGCAAGGAGAGGCCTGTCTGCAAGTTGAAAGAAAGAGGTTGAAAGTCACCTTGGAGGGGCAACGAGCAGGGAAGAGGACCTCCGACTGATCTTGGATATTTGCGGGGATGGAGTGACGGAGGCATGGGGAAAAGAAAGAAGCACCATGGCACCATCCCAGATCTCTCCCACCAGTGAAGAATGCAAAACAACCAAAAATTGAGGAGCACTTTGCCGGCAAGAGATTTGTAAGTAAAACTATCCCCCCCCCTTCATTTCCAACAATCTGGAGAGATTAGAACAGGACTTGCAAAGAGATCTGACAAAACAGCAGATACTAGACTTTCCCAATCTGGGGGGAGGGGAGCAAAATGACAGCCAGCTACTTTTACAAAGAATGAGTCCAGCTATAGCCGGTATGGAGACTGAGATAAAGACTAAAAAGGTTAACAGCATTCTAATTCAGAGTGGGGAGAGCTTACTGTGGGAGAATACAACAGAGTTTATGGCAAAGCAATGTCTTCTCACAGCGCAAATGGTAGTTTCAATATTTGAACAACTAATAACCATTCAACATGATGTAGAGACACTGAAAAAAGATATAGCTGTTCTTCTCCAAGCACAACATTGGGCTACAGGCACTCCACTAAAGTCCTCACAGCAGACCTGGGAAAATCCAATACTCAGGAGAAGGAAGAAAAAAAGAGGAAAATGAGCACAGACCCTGGGAAACAGTTAAAGAGCCTGCTAAAAAGTGGCAGCCCACTCAGAAAAACAGTCCTTCCCCAGCTGAGGCAACAAGAGGGGGAGGTATTAATAGAGAAGTTTCATGGGAAGACAATAAAGCATCCCACCTACAATTACATCAATCACATAAATTACATCGCTCACTACAAACACATCAGGTTGCACTGAGAATCCACATGAACAGGCTTAATTATGGTCGCTGGCTGGGCTTTTTTTGTCATAGAACGCCCAGAACGGAGTTCCGGCACCTTTTTTGGATGGAACCTTGTAGGGTAGGCAAGGCGGGTTGTATGACGTGTGTGAGTTCCGGCACCTTTTTTTTTTTTTTTTTTTTTACAAAAAAAAGCACTGGTCGATAGAATACCAAGAGTGCCATACACAATTCCCTAAGCCAGCTTCTTCACTGTCATTGGGGGCAGATTGATCTACATACTGTGGAGTGGCTCCCTGAGGCCCCAAATTGGAAGCGGATATTTCTGTCTTTTAAGCAGCCCACCATACCGCTGATGCTATTTAAGATGAAGGCACATCTAGCCTCCTTTCAAATCTTTCCCATCAGTGTTTTCTGCAAGGAAAGGGTTAAACCCTTAATTGTTAACAGGCGAGCTCCCAAGGTTGCGGTCTCTTCCGCATTCTCAACCTTGGGAAAAGGAGAGGAAGAAAGTGGGAGTAAGCCAGCCCCGTTTGGTGAAGATGTACTTAATAGCACAGAAACTGGTATTATTATTGTTTTTGTGCTCTCCCAAGGAGTGAACAAGATAATATACTATTCAAGTTAGAAAACCTAAAGAAATCCTTATTAGTCACAATCGATACAGGTGAACTGCTTATTGATTTGGTTTCCCCTATAATTGAGTGTCTTACTTCTCCCCCAGGGGGCAAGAATTTGCAAGAATATGAGCTCATGGGAAGCAGAAGCCAAGATACATAGGGGCCAGTAGAGGCCCCAATAGAGAAGGAGATGCTAGCATCCTTATGTGATTTTCAGATGATACCTTCTGCACCACAACAAGAAATCGAAAGAGGACTCATGTCAGTGTCATCACCTCAAAGCCGAATAGAGCATGACCTAATAACACCCTGCTCTACACCTAGAGAAGAGGCTCCGGAACAGCAAGCCTTGTTAGCTGGTGCTAAATCCTCTTACCTCAAACAATTTCCCCAGGAGACTACACAGAATTTAGATGGGGCTCCCCTCCTTTTAGAGAAGGCAAATTTCGTGTGTGATGACATCTCAAACCATCGCAACAACCCTACAACTTCCCTTTGTATAAATCAAATCTCCTGATGAGCTGCAAAAGATGATCCCTTCTCCATTATAACCTGGAATATAGTGGGTTGGACTGTGCCATCAAAAGACCAACATTTGTTTTGACTATATATCACAATTTGACATTCTCTTTTTACAGGAAACCTGGGCCTCTACAGAGATACAGTTAGATGGTTACTGGGGTAACTCTATCCCAGCAGTCCCAAGTAAGGTGGGTGGGACAGCTAAAGGGGGCATTGTGACATTAGTGAATACATCTTTGCATTTTAAGTGTGTATTGCTGCCACCTCTTCACCCATGGGTTGTAACTACCTTACTCTTATTTAAACAGGTGGAGATTTTGCTTTTTAATATCTACATTCCTCCACTCAACAAGAATAATATGATCAACAAGATCTGGGATGGTATAGAAGATTTTATCCTGGGTTGCTTAGACAAATACCCCACAGCAACAATAATTATTGGGGGGGACTTAAACGCTAGGATGGGCCCAAATGATCAAGCATTATTTAATCAATTTATGATCCATTATGATGAGAATGTACCAGGAGAACCCCTGCATTCCAGACAATTTAAAGACACCAAGGCAAATCAAGCAGGTCTGTGTGTAAGATAGATGAATTTACGCTTGGACCTTTGTATCCTTAATGGTTCCACATGGGATGACTACCCAACAGACTATATATATCGGAGAGCAGGAAGAAAATCCATAGTTGATTATTGAATAATATCATATCACCTCCTGAAGTTCTTGCAGAAGATGGAAGTAGACTCGTGACTGGAAAGCAATTACAATCCACTAAAACTTACTTTTACATTGCACCAGAAACTGCTAAGGGCTGGCTCAACCTATCTACCCAGGTTAGAGAACCAAAATACCCAGATAAAAATTAAATGGACTGAGAAAAATGCAAAGGAAGTTACTAAATGGATGTTAGCCCCAGAAATCATAGAACTACATACATCTCTACTAAGGAATAAGTTTGAAGGATCATACTTAGAGGGGTTTGAAACTTTAATTTTAAATTTGAAATCGGTTCTCACTAACAGAATATTAGCTCACCCCAAAAAGCCAGTTTTAAAGAATAAAAAATGGTTTGACAGGGATTGCGTGCAACTAAAAAAATATATAACAAGGAACACAGAAAAACTAAAAATGCCCCTTCTGAGGACTACACTCACTGCTTAAAGCAGTTGAAGGCACAATATAAGACTCTTCTAAAAGAAAAGAAAAGGGCGGCTCTGAAGGAGTCTTGGCATAGACTAATTGTATCAGTCAGGATAAAAAATACATCCCTTTTTTGGTACATCACCAGAGGATTGGGGAACCCCCCCACCTCCAACTAATCAGGTACCGATTCATGCCTGGGAAGAATATTTTAGAGAGCTATATGCAGACCCTGATTATGTAACTAAGGAGAGCCAAATTAGTTTGGACCAAACCCCTTACTGGCCCCCTGTTACACCAGGTGAGATATCCCGGTTGATTGGAGCCCCCAAGGCTAATAAGGCACCTGGTGCTGACAATGTCCTGCCAGAAATACAGTAATAAAATAATAATCCCAGTTGGTGGGCTTCACTTTTAGCATCTCTGTTTACATTTATAGATAGAACGGGCCATATGCCAAGAGATTGGGGATTAGCAATTATCATACCAATCTATAAAAAAGATAGTAGAAATGACCCAGGCAATTATAGACCCATTAGTCTTCTGAGTGTTATTAGTAAACTGTATGCCGGCTTCCGGTTTGCGATTGCAGCGTCAGCGTGCATGCAAAGAGGCTGCTTTCTCCGCTGTCTGGTTTTTGTCCTTCGGAAGACCCTGCAAAGGGTCAAAAGTTGCCCTGGAGGGGCGACCAACACTGAGGAGGACCCTCGACTGACTGCAGAAAGGCAGCAGCCCTTCCGTTGGATCCGAGGCAGCTCCTTTGGACCGACAAAGAAAAGATCAGCCATTAACATGGCCGATCACCAAGGCGTTCCAGCCCAAAGCCCAAAGCACTACCAAGCACGATAAAAGCAACCTGGAGGAGTTGGGTGAGACCTTACCTTACCTTTCCTGCTTCCCAACTATTTTCCTGTAAAAGCCTTTGGAAATACCTTTTTCCTCCTTCTTAATTCTGTGGCTCCTGCCTACTTTGGGAATATAAAGCTAAGGAAAAAAAAGAACAACTAGACTAAATGACTAAATATTTGGACTTGTAATTTCTGGATACCTGGGCTCCCAAAAAGTTCTTTACTCTTACAGAGACTTATTGTTTTGCTTCTTTGCTAAGCTGGAAAAAAAGAATATTTCTTTCTTCCTTCTTTGAACCAGATAAAAGCTTAACTTTGCATGTTACTGGGGACATCTTGTGGCAAAATTTGGTACAGCAAGTGAATTTTTTTTTTGATTGGGAGACTTGTGAGACTAAAATTTGTCCCTGATATTATCAAAAAAGATAAGAACTTGAAACAGCTGAGTGGCAAAAATAATTCTCTATAGTGGAGGTGGATATCTATTGACTTTTATTAAAAATAGCCTCCACTAAAGACTAGCCGTAAATACAGAAATAGAGGAGCACCACCCACAGCTTAACTTCAAATTTATACTTGAAAAAATCTTAGAGGCTACTGAGTTAATGAATTCCAGACTGAAAGATATATGCGCCACCTTAAAGCTACAAAACGCAGCCCTGACTTCAATAGATGAACCTACAACCCAAAAAGCAAGAGAAGAAGAAGGAATTAACATTAAAGTGGATTTTAAAGAACGTCAGCTACAATCTATTCAGAACTCTGATACCCAAACTTTGATTTCATCCAAATAATCTGCAATTTCAACAGCAACAGAAACTGAAGAAAGCAACACTAAGATGGAAGGTACTGAAGACTTACATACACAGTACACTGAGAATTCAGATAACCCAAATGATCAAATAACAACTACAACATTGAATATGACTTTTCATCTAAATCAGCTGAAATCAGAAGAAGAAGAAGACCAGCCTGAACTCACAACAAATATACTAAGCCAAATATGGAGACTCAAACTATCAGGCCAACAATCTAATGACTATGAAGGGACTAGCTTCCTTGATAAGTTGACAACTAGATGGTCTCCCTTGATTCCAATGACATATGCAGGAATGAAGGGAGATCCACCCGAGGCTTTAAAAGCTCTGTTATGGAAGCCTGTTTGGCACAAAAGGAAGGCCAGAGTTAGACTTAAAAAATGGTCCTTTTTATGTGACCTTTAATGGAAGAGCCTTAAATCTCACTTAATGGGATAAGGAGATTTTAAAAGACATTAATTGATTTAATATTCAGGATTTATACCTATAAGGGAAATAAATTAATTACTAGAATAATAGCTTTGAATTATAATATAGAAGATTGAATCAGAGGATAAAGGTTGATATTAGATATTATAAAGGTTGATTTTTGATATTATAATATTAGAATGAGAAGTAGAATATGAGTGTGAAATAAACTAAGAATTTTTTGGAATAAATAATAAGTGTATTTTAGACATGTTAACTATTTTGTAATGAATTAAGGGAACCATGGGTTATCTGAAACCTAAATACTATGGACATTAAGCCAACTGGAATACTGTAATTGAAATCAGATAAAAGTTAAAAACAGGATCTGGAGACATATAAGTCAAAAGTTGTTGATAAATGTTTCAAATGATTGATTTATAACTAGCAATGTATTAATTTGAATCTGGTATAATAACTAAGGGAAAACGAGAGGAAATTTTTGATTATGTAAACTGACATATGTATGGAAAAGCTTGTTATTGGAGTATGTATTACCCAACCACCATGTCGCTTCCTTAATACCTGAAGCTTTGTAAAAATGGAAAATTAATAAAACTTGTTTTAAAAAAAGTAAACTGTATGCCAAACACCTAAACTATAAACTTCAGGATTGGCTAACTTTGGGGGGGGGGGGATAATCAAAGATGAACAAGCCGGTATTAGAGAAGGAAGATCAATAGTGGATCATATCTTGGTACTTCACTATCTAGTACAAAAATACACATATAAAAAAAATCCTCTCTTTTCGTGGCCTTTCTTGATTTTAAGCAGGCCTTCGATTCAAAATCCAGGAACACCCTCTGGGAGAAATTAAAATGCACTATTATCGATAAACACCTCCTTTTCCTCATACAAAAATTGTATGCCAATTCCACCTTGAGAGTGAGGTGTAATCCTCAAGGGACTTTAACCAGCTCAGTAAGAGTACAAAAAGCAATACGGCAGGGTTGCATCCTGTCTCCCTCCCTTTTTAACTTCTATATTAACCCCCTGATCGATCTCTTACAGAATCCTGATCTGCATCCACCCAACCTAGCACATCGCAAAATCCCGATTCTTCTATATGCCGACGATACAATTGTTATTTCACAAACTCCTGTAGGACTGAAGAGAGCAATTAGGGCAACACTTGGCTATTGCAGACAGAACAAATTGGTCCTTAACTTTGATAAATCAAAAATTTTAGTTTTTGCTAAAAGACCCAACCAATACTCCTGGAAAATAGAAGGACATAGTTTGAAACAGGTTAGAACATTTAGATACCTTGGGGTGGTTTTCTACTCGCAAGAGACATGAAAGGCATACCTGGATCATACATTGCAAGCAGCCAATAGGTCCTCAAATGCAATTAAACATTACTTTTACACAGGCGGAGGTCAATTAGTACCTGCTGCCTTAAAACTTTTTGAGGCCAAAACATTGGCACAAATTCTATATGGGGCATAAACAGGAATCCTTACAAAGAAAAACTTGCTAGAAACCATACAAACCAAATTCCTGCGAGCCATCTTAGCTGCACCCAAAGGAACCCCAAATGCCCAATTAAGAATTGAGACAGGCATGCCTCAAATCCAGGTAAGAGCCTGGAAGATGATCATTCATTGGCTTAAAATGCATTTCTTTCCAGAGGGACTGTCCCCGCTAGTGCTCACTGACAACTTCCCCTCCCCCTGGAAGCAGGCGATCATAAATTGGGCTCTTATGGGCTCTCATCGGTATTCTTAATGTCCCTAGGCTTTGACCAAGCAAAGCAAGTAGTATTCAATAGAATGAAGGACATGGAGTTCCAAGAAGAACTAAATAGGCTGCCTTGCCACAGTAGGGGTAGAATCAAACAGGGTGTGTGGGAATCGACAAGATATCTGAATGATCTGACCTTCCCAAAACAAAGAATAGCTTTCTTCAGAGCCAGATTTAACATTCTTCCCTTAGCACTTCTCCAGGGCAGGTGTAAGAGAACACCAATGGCAGAACGGGTATGTATATGTGGTAAAGGAGAAGTTGAAGATATCTCACATGTTCTATTGTACTGTGAGTTATACCAAGTTTATAGGTCAGCATATATTCTCCCTTTATTAGAGAGATTGCCAGGGAGGGCAGACAATTTTTAATGTAGGCTTTCTCCTCCAGGACTTAAACTCTTCTATCACGCATGCAGTGGCAAAATACTGTGTTGCTGCAATGTCCACAAGAAAAAAATTGGTTACAGATTTATAGCCGTCAACTTGCGCCAATTTTTTGGAGATATCTCTAATAATTTTTGGAACATTATATTTACTCACATACTTAGCGGCTTTTCACTCACATAAACTAGGGAGTGACCCTAACATTCTGAGAACATGTATTTTCTTAACAGGATGTTATTATTTACTATTAATGTCGGTACTATTTTTTTAATATATTGTAAAATGTGACATCTACTGCTGGTCTATGACCGTAATAAAGTTGTTGTTGTTGTTGTTGTTGTTGTTGTTGTTGTTGTTATTATTATTATTATTATTATTATTATTATTATTATTGATATGTATTGATTTAGGGGGAAGGGGTGTGATGTATTAAGCAATTCAAAGGGTTTGTTATAAAAAACGGTTAACTGATTGCTTTATTTGAATCATAGACTGTCTGTCTGTATAACTTTAAGCCTTGTGTTTTAGGTGGGAATGAGTACTTTAAACTGATTGGCCGCGGCCTAGCGGTGGTCCGTATAAATATAAGTCAAGCAGCTGCTAGAGCTTGCTTCTGTGAGACCCTAATAAAGAGCTGTTTATTCAACTCCATGTCTTCAATGTCTCGCTGTTCCCACTACACAAAAAATTCTAAAGTCCCAGAGCATTTTAGCTTGTTCATTTTCTATGACTTGCTCTATTTTATGATCCCACTAGTTCTTGCTCACAGGAAAGTAATATTTCTTGCAGATCTTCAAATGCACCATTGTTGCTACTTTGTCATGCTGTTGTTTGTAGTCAATCTGTGCAATAATCTTGCAGCATCTAATGGTGGTCCACTTTCTTCAGCTTCTTTACAGAGGCGTCACTTTCTGTCTGTTGCCATCTTCTCAATTCTGAGTTTATATGCATTTATTCTTAAGGCTTGGTCTCATGTGGCCAGAAATAGTCCCTCTGCCTCTTTCTTCAACTTTCCTCCTCTTAGCCATCACCAGGTCTTGTTATTATCTGTTTTCCCTGCTATTTTTTCTCTTGTACTGGCCATGTAATGCTTTGCCTTCCCATGTCTCTTTTCTGTTTTCTTTCTTGTAGGCCAGTTTGGTTTTTCCAGTACTAAGTATGCCTTCCTGGTATACTAACTTCAATGCATCTTTATTGTTCTTCAAATATTGTTTGAATGCCCGTTTTTCTTCATTAACCATCTATGTACTTGTAACATTCCATGCCCACCCATTTTGCTTGATAGGTAGAATCTGTCAACATCAATCTAAGGATGGGCATGATTCATTGTCACTATTATTCTAGTCTTCTTATCCAGGACTTTCAGTTCTGCTTGAGTCCAGTCAACTACTCCAATTGTGCATCTAATGACTGGAATTGCCCAGGTGTTAATTGCCTTAATAATATTTTCTCCACTGAACTTGGACTTTAAGATCTTCTTCGCTCTCTTGTTGTATTCACTTCTAACTTTTTTCTTGATTTCAGTGTGCTTGATGTTGTCAACTTGAAGGATGCTCAGTATCTATAGTTATCGTCTTTATCCAGACACTTAATGTTATTTCCATAGAGCATTTTGATTTTCTCAGTGTTCACTATCTTTCTTCATTTGATGGTAAGCACGGCACATTTGTCCAGTCCAAACTCCAATGCAACATCTTGGCTGTATATACGAAAAGTGTGGGGCAGTGATTGTATTTCAGATGGTGTTTTTCTATATAACTTCAAATTATCCATGCAAAGAAAATGGCAGATTTTTTTGATATTTGATAAACATGGCCTTATTCAGTATTGTTGACAGAGAAATCAGTGCAATCACAAACAGTAGTGGTGAAAGCGAGTTTCCTCTCTTATTGATATTAACCTATCCCAATTTATCACCATTGATTAGCAACAATGTCTTTCATTGTGCCATCGATCTTTCACAAGGTTTCTGGTGTTTCTGTTGACTTCTGTTATTTCTGAGCACTTGATCATGTGGCAGGGAATCAAATGATTTCTTGTAAACAATCCATGCTACATTCTACCTTCTTTTTCAGTTTTCCAGAGTCAACCTGTCAATTAGGAGTTGATCTTTTGTTCTTCTGCTATTTGGGGGTGGGTGGGTGGGTTTCCTTTCTGCTCAGGTGTTGTTGGACTGCATTAACTACCACACCAAATAGCCATTTGAAAATTTTGATAAGCAGGTAATTGGCCTGCCCCTTTTGCTGGATCTTTCATTATCAGATAGATCTTGTCAGATGTTAGCATATTTACCTCCTTGCAGTATGTTTTCAAACTTCTTGGCAACAAGCAGATCAGTCAGATATTTCAATTGCAAATCTATGCAGTTCATCTTCCCCAGTGCTGACCAATTCTTGATATTTCTTGCCCTTTTCTTCACCATTTCTGCTATTATTACAAGTTCTTTCATCTTCTTTTTTATTCTTATCCACCTCCTTTAACCAAGCTGTGTTTTTGTTATAGTTTTGGGGGTTACCCATATCTCACCCAGAATTGCACTGTTTCTTCCTTATCAGGTGCTAACTGATTCACTGAAGTCTTTTCATTGATGGATTGGTAGAAATTTTCTGATTGGATTGAAACTGAAGATTCTGCCTATAATTTGTGATTTGACCTTTCATATCTTCTAATCTTGATTATAGCTGTTATTTGCAGCTTTATTATTTCTAGTGCTTTCTTGATCATCCTTGTTTCTAAGTAGTATTTCTTGGTTAGGTAGTCTTTGGTCTCATTGTTCTTCAGCTTCTTCTTTCTTTCTAGCTTACTTGCATCTGATTTCAGCTTGCTCATCTTATTTTCCAGTCTGATCTTCCATTTTGGTGATGCACTATTTGATTTTTTTTCTTCTTTATTGATTTTGCATCCCAGGCATTCAGTTATAACTGCAGCTGTGTTTTACATTAGTTGGTTTGTTTCTTGCAGTGAGCTGGTGCTTATATTTGATATTGCAGCACTGGCATCTTTTAATGCGTATACTAGCTGTTTCTTTGGAATAAGCTTTAATGCAGGCAACCTTATTTTGTATTGTTCTAGATGCTCAGTTTTTTTTCCCAATTCTTCTACTTCTTTAGGTAGAAGATTTGTACTTTCTGAGGCAAAGGAGAGAGTGCCTGGTTGGTCACATAGTCAGACAGTTGTTTAGACTGCATTTGGCATTGTTATCAACCTGTCGAGTCCTTCCCAACCCAGCAACAATACATTTATGAACATGAAACATCAACTATCTTCTTTTCATTTTGCTGTACTGATTTTTTTTGGGGGGGGGGGAGGGGATGAAGTTGCCATTTTATTTTCTAATTAGCTTCATATCTTTGTTTTAAATCTGTTCAGAGTGCTTCCAAACAAATATTCATGATGATATCTGCAAATTTATTTGTAATTATCCTTGATATCATTATAATGGACCTGGCAATGTGGCCCTGTATTGTAATAAATAAATAAAAATTGTATGCCTTATTGGAAATAATCTAGTGAAATGGATATGTGAACAAGAAAGTAAAGATAAAAGTTATCAAGGAGAAATAATAAAGGCATGCTGAATATAACTCTCATGAATAAAAACAATGTAAGTTATTTTGTGTCAGATTTTAATATGATGAAAACTGAAAGGCAACAATTACACTATATAATGTATTTTATGTATTCAAGAAAATTTCAGAGTCATTTGGGTACATTGTTCAATAAAGGAATATTTTAAGCAAACAAATATTAGTATTCTACAACTTTGTGACTTTTTATACAGCAGGTAATGAAACTAGCAAGGTCACTGCATTGTTATATAAATAAAGGACTATACTTCAGATACTATGTCATGCAACACACTTTTTGTGCTAATGGTGCATTAAGATATTCTTGTCCTTTTGAGACCTTACTAATGACTACTACAGATATAAGGCCAAAACCCACAATGACTCAGCAGATCTGTTATTAATGAAGGATCATGGTCTTTATGTTTTAGTTCCTCATTATTGTTTTTGTGAGCATCAGCATAAATGAATAGCATTTTCCCTTAAGGTTTTAAAAAAGAAATTTACTGATTAGAAAACCCTAAAAATGTACATTTTTTTCTTATTGGATTTCAGACCAGTATAGTATAAAGAATAGGTATCTGGTTGAAGCCACAATGACATCATGTATATCACATTTTCATTTCACAAATGACATCATATGCATCATTTAGATAATTATGTCAAAATGTACGTAATGCCTAGGAATATGTGATATGGAGAGCTTTTCTCAGCTTGAAGGGTAAATGCTTCTATGCCTGATAACTGGAAGAGTGTAATTATTGATCCTATAATTGATCCTGTGTTCAGAGTGAGAGATAGAATGACTGAATGCTGTAATTTCAGGGAGATATTTGCCAACTTTTGGGAGTTTAAATCTTGATTTTTTTATAAACTCAAATGACTGCCTATAGTGCATTCAGAAAGTATTCAGACCTTTTTCACTTTTGTCAATTTTGTTACACTGCAGCCTAATTATACAGTTGTTGAAATTCATTTTTTTAATTAATCTACACTCAGTATCCCATAATGACAAAGGGAAAATAGAAATTTAGAAATGTCTGTAAATTTATTAATTTAGCTGGAATTTAGCTCAGGTGCTTCCAGTTTCTCTTGATCATTGCTAACATGTTTCTACACCTTGATTGAAGTCGACCTATGGTAAATTAAATTGATTGGATATTTTTGGAAAGGCACACATCTCTCTATAGAAGGCCTCTCAACTGAAAATGCATACTGTAGCAGAACAAAAGCCATGAAGCCTGCATAGCTCAGAGACAGGATTATTGCAAGGAACAGATCTGGGGAAGGCCACAATAAAATTTCTGTTGCACTGAAGGTTCCTAAGAGCACAGTGACCTCCAGAACTCTCAAGTGGAAGAAGTTTGGCGGAACCAGGAGTCTGCCAAGAATTGGTCAAACTGAGCAATTGGGGGAGAAGGCTTTAGTAAGAGAGGTGACCAAGAACCTGATGGTCACTCTGACTGAGCTCTAGAAATCCTGTGTGGAGAAGGGACATTACTGCAGCCCTCTACCATTCTGGGCTTTATGGAAGAGTAGTTAAGTAGAAGCTTCTCCTCAGTGCAAACCCACTTGGAATTTGCAAAAAAGTACGTGAGGGATTCTCAGACTGTGAGGAACAAGATTCTCTGGTCTGATGAAACCAAGATTAAACTGTGTGGCCTCAATCCTAAATATTATGTCTGAGGAAACCAGCCACTGCTCATCATCTGCCCAATATCATCCCCAACAGTGAAGCATGGTGGTGGCAGGATCATGCTGTGGGGGTGTTTTTCAGCAGCAGGGACTGGGAGACTGCTCAGGATTGAGGGAAAGTTGAATGAAGCAAAGTACAGGGATATCTTCAATGAAAGTCTGTTTCACAGTGCTCAGGACCTCAGACTGGGCTGAAGTTTCACTTTCCAACATGACAATGTGTGGGATCGCAAAATCCCGGGGTCCCGCTCCCTGCAGGACCGTGGTGATGTACGTTGGCCTAAACCAACGGGCCTCGCTTTAGGTTAGGAAACACACGGACAACATGCTTCTTCAGGTGAGATGGCAGGCAAAGACCCTGAAGCCTCCCCGTGCCTCTCTTTTATTGGTACATTTGCATCATCAAGGGGGGGTGTACAAAAAGACAATAGGGGGATGGCTCTTCATTGCCATACACAAAGAACAGGAAACTTAAGTCAAGGAGGTACTAATTCAAGGTAAGCTTTTCAGGAGAAATGAAACTTAAGTCAAGAAACGAAACCTAAGGCAGGCTCTTCAGGAAAAACGAAACCTGAGTCAAGGAACCAAATGGATG
>NW_015386889.1:580649-598017 GCF_001527695.2 Protobothrops mucrosquamatus
CACGTCGTCGTCGAGAGGGAGCTTCTTGTTGTTGCAGGTGCAGTCGCGGGTGAGAAAGAGGTAAAGAGTGGGTGGCCACGCTCAAAGATGAGCGTGGGTGTGAAACAGGGTCATGAGCAAGCAGGGTATTAGAAAGGGGAGGTTTTGCATAGCTAGCCTTAGAAGCAAGTTCAAAGATAGTTGTTGAATATAGGCGGTCGGAAGACATAAAACCAGATATGTAATATTGCCCCGTTGTTTCAGGGGTTACGAAAATAGAAAAGGTTATACGACAGGGGTAGGAAGAATACGCAATAGAAACATGGGGAGAGGGAGATAAGGGAATGTTGTGATTAGGGTAGCGAGATATTGCGAACAGACAAAAGGGTTGACCTTGGTCAACACAATGAAAAAAAGGCTGTAGTATTGAAATGAAGAAAGGAAAAGATGGGATTACAATATAGACCTCTACTCATATTAAGGGGGGTTTTCAGATGCTTCGGCACACGTCTCAGGTTCAAGGGTGGTCGTCGTGGAGCAGACATCATGAGGGAGAAATTCATCAGTAGTGTCATCAAGTGCAGGATCCACATGGTTGATGCAAAATTGTTGAACACTGGGACGGATGGAATGATGTAGGAGGCACTTGCTGCACTAATGACGACACTCACAGTCACACTCACGAAGGCAATGACAACACCTCCACTGAGGAATTATGATCTGTTGTGTCACTGAAATAGGGACCCACACAGCGAGCAGGAATCCATAGAACTTTATCAGGTAGTTGGACTGCTGCGTAGCCTCTTCCCCAGGTGATGAGGTCTGCTGGGCCTTTCCAGGCAGGATCAGGAAGTTGCCTATAGTAAACAAGTGGTCTTGAAGTTGGGACAACAGGTTTAGTAAAATGTCGAGACACAGCGGACAAAGGAGCTGGTTGAGGTGTGGTGATGGTAACAGGTAAAATTTTACAGGCTACATCTGCCATATGATTTCCTTCTGATAAGAAGCCTGGTAGTTGTTGGTGGCTTCTAATATGAGCAAAGAAAAGAGAGTGTCTGCGGTTATGTAATAATGTTTGAAGAGACTGAAAAAGAGTCATTATTGTGGGAGGTATTGAAGGTGATAAGTATGAATCAAAAATGTTATGTGCTGTCTGAGAAACATAAGAACTATCTGTTATAATATTTAAAGGTTGTAAAGGAAAAGTAGAGAGAGCTAAGATGAAAGCTGCTAATTCAGCTTGTTGGGCAGAGGACTGTATTGCAGTGTAGGACACTTTTTAGGTAACGTCATGAGGATCTTTGTAAGCAATTGCACCTCTCGTTCTCCCTCCAGCTCCTACTCCTAAAGACAGTAGGAGCTTGTGGCAAGGAAGAAGAAGAAAGCAGAGGATGGACAGGAAAGGAAAAAGTCATTAAACAGGCAAGTCAAGGATCTTTAGGCAGGTGATATGAAATACAGCCTATATACTGAAGAGATAAGTTATCCTGAAAATAAAATTGAAAATTAGATTTTGGAATAGAAATAATTCAAGGTAAGCTTTTCAGGAGAAATGAAACTTAAGTCAAGAAACGAAACCTAAGGCAGGCTCTTCAGGAAAAACGAAACCTGAGTCAAGGAACCAAATGGATGCAACAACAATGATACTAAGAACACAGGTAAGACAACACAGGAGTGGTTTAGGGACAACTCAGTGAATGTCCTAGAGTGGCCTAGCCAGAGCCCTGACTTGAACCCTATTGAACATTTCTGGAGGGACCTGAAAATGGCTGTCCACTGAGGTTCATCATCCAACCTGACTGAGCTTGAGAGAATTTGCAAGGAAGAATGGCAGAAAATCCACCGATTCAGGTTTGCAAAGCTTGTTGCATCATACTCCAAAAGTCTTGAGGCTGTAATTACTGCCAAAGTACTGAGTGAAGGGTGTGAGTACTTATGCCAATGTGATATTTCAGTTTTTTTCTTTTTAATAAATGTACAGACATTTACAGACTGTTTTTGTCATTATGGGGTACTGAGTATAGATTAATGAGAAAAAATGAATTTCAACAACTGTAGAAGCAAGCTGCAACATAACAAAATTGACAAAAGTGAATACTTTCTGAATGCACTGTATATTAGCTAAAATGAATGTTACATAAATTCCCTTTTTAAATTTAAATTTTATGATTTATATGACATGTATTATATGGGTACATATTCATCTGTGTGAGAAACAGGTAAGATATTTCTTGTATAGTTGTACAGTCTAGGGCTTAATCACTGGAAGGTTCATTGGATAGGAAGATGGCTCAGGGATAGATCCCCATATGTGATTGTTAATGGAGTACTGTGTGAACAAAGACCAGTCACAAGCTCAGTTCTAGGTGTCCCAAAGACCATACCAAAAGGTTCAACCCTAAGTCCTGTTCTGTTCAATGTGTTTATAAGTGATATAACAGAAGGTCTGCTAGGTAAGGTTTGTTTTTTTTGCTGATGTCACATAGGAGTGTAGTAGAGTTGATGTTCCTGGGATATTTATAACATGGAAAACAATTCGGTATTTTCAAACAGTAGTCTAGCATTGTGATTTTATTGGATTCTAAAGAAGTAGCTTTTGCATTTTGCTTTTTGACAAATTCTAGTTTCAGCACTGGACAAGAGACACTCTGGGAAAGAGTGCCTCATTTTTTCTCTAGCTTCAGAAATATTCATTCAATAGACTTGGTCTGGCTCACCACGTACTATGCTTCAAAATGTTGTTTCTTCAGCTTTTGTTTTTCAACTGAATTATTTGTTCTTTGCATTAAGTCAATGAATTTGGCTCAGAAGCCTGCATTTAAGAAAATTGGAATGTATTTCCATTTCTGTTGTAAATGTTTTTAAAATGCTGTGTTTTTAGTTTTCTTTAAAGAAATTTGAAGAAGTTTGATTTTTCCTTCCCAACGATGGATACACTATATCACTGAATTGATCTCAGGAAATCAAGTTTATAATTACTGAGCATTTTAAATTAAACTTTGATGGCACTATCGCAATTTAAATTGTATTCAATAGACTGAGAGCAAAAGCTTTAAAAATGCCGCTTGATTTTTGTTTTATGTCTGTTCTTCAAAATGTATTCAAGGCTCAAAGGTTTAATTACACTTTGTGTGATTTATTGTTTCCAAAGATGTGAGACTTAATCATTTCAATATTATATTGGTATACTGTTTCATGTTTATGCTTTTTATTACTTGCTTTAAAAAAAAATAATTTACAATACTTTGCAGGTTTGGTTCATATTAATCTTAATATAAAGACTGCTTTACTATCTTTATGAAACATTATGGGCATGGGACTCAGTGTCAGTAACACCAATTAAATCATTAATTAAACCATTAATTGTTTCAGTCCCTTTTGCCTTTTTAATGGTTCCTCATATTTACATCAAATTCACCTTCTTTTTCTCTATACCTGCTTGCTTGTAGAACTATCTTCAATGATTTCTGCTTATCCCACAGGAACAGGTAGGATACTTTGAGTGTCCCTGCTGAAATAGCATTGCCTAGTATGGCCATGGATGTATGCTTTCTCTGTCATAGTGCCTACCATATGAAATAGCCTCCTCACAGAGATGTAGATGGTTTTTGGCATCCAGGAAGACAGTGAAGACCTGGTCTCCCCCTCCCCACTCCAGGACATTGATGGAACCAGTTTGTGATTGATGAAAGCACATTTTTATTGCTTTATTGGTTCAACTGATTTTTCTTTAATTATATTTGGTTTTAATTTTTGCTTGCAATTTTGATATACAGTAAATGGGCAATTTTATACAGTATACACAGTAAATTTGTTTAATGATTCAATCACTTTTTCATTGAGACAATAAATATAAACATACCTTAAAGTAGTGACTACAATTATTGTTTTGTTCTGTATTATACATTTTTATTTAGATATTCATTTTTCCTTTTTTCTTTTTAAAGTAGAGAAATTGACATTTTTAATCCTTTCTTCTTCAACTTAAGTAAATGAATTTGAGTTTCTGAGGATGCCTTGATGGAACATGTCATTGCCAAGATTCCCTTAGGGAAATTCAATACACAAATTCATGGAAGTTATACTTTCTGTTATTTCTTCTTCTATCTCTTGATTCTCCCACAGAGGGCCTGCAAAATAAATAAATAAATAAAAAAGCAGGTTTTCTCTTTCTTAATTTGAAAAGTACCCCATGGCATTCCAACCAAAGACCAAAGGGAACCCTAGATCTAAAAATAGTTTTTAAATATCCTGATTTAAGATAATTTAAAATAAAAATGTTTGCATTGTTCATTATTAATAAGATTTTGGTTTGGTTCTTGCCTTTCAAACATGTTATCTTACATTTTCAATTTATGCTAAAAATGAAGTTTTCAATGACAAGAAAGAGGCAAGAAGAAGCCATATATCTTCTGAAAAAGAAGTTGCCATAACAAGAGATTGTCTACAAAATATATATCTACCTTTTTGCCCCACATATCAACTTCAGGCTTCAGAAAAGTATGTGTACATGAATATATGAATGACAGAGTGTTGGCACTGAGCTGTAAGGAAAAATGTTTGTGCATATGTGTATACTGTATATATGTGTATACTGTATGCATATATTAAAACATCAACTATTATTTTGTTTGTTGCACAAGCAACATCTATTACTTCTAAATAATGTTAGAGGATAACTTGCTCAATTTTTACATACAATCCAAATGTCAATTCATAGTAAACAGACAAATCTCAGATACTTACTTTACAATCATGTGGAACAAGTGACCACACTGAGTAGCAAACTAAAACAATTCCTTTTGGGCACATTTTACACAATATCCTGCAAATGTGTGTGTTCTCTTTTCCACAATGTATATTTCTTTCTTTTCTTGAAATTGATTTGTATGAATACACAGAAAGATAACATTATTCTATGACAAAAATTGCTATCACTTGCAATGGAATATAGATGTGTTTTTGTATGCCAAATACAGATTTGTGTGTTCTTTCCTTGTTCTCAGATTTTTCAATTATTCATTTATAAATAAATAATTAAATAATTTATTAATATTATTGCAATCACTTATTTCAGCAACCATCCTAAATAGCAGCTAGGAGATCTACAGATTTGTGACCACTTTTATGGAAAGTTCTTAAAGTGCTATCCTTCATATTTCTTTTGTTAAGAGATTGTAAATATTACAATAAAAAATATTACAATACAGCTCAGGTGTCAGGTCATCTCCTACATCATGTCTTGTAAAAAAAGGAAACTGGTAGACTTGATAACATAGAAGAAATATTTTTCTCTGCAGTGCCCAGGTGTCTTCCAGTCCATAAAGAGAAAAAGAAAATGAGTGAAGTGTATGTCTGTATATGGATGGGTGCAGTGTGATTCTCTAATTCAACACAAAGAGGCACAACAGGATTTATATTAGCAAATTATAGCAGAATTCTTACATTAAAGCAGCTCTGTATACAGAGCCTTTGAAAAATATTTATTTTTAAAATATGTGCACTAAGTCAGATAGGATAAAATCAGTAAAGTGGTTGAGAATGGTAGCAAAGTTATCATCAGGTGCCTATTTCAGATAGAAGATGTGTGTTTTATTTGTCTTAAAGTGTGAGGTTATTAATTGTTTATTATATTTTATGAATGCTGTGAACTGTTGTTTGTATGATTCTAACAAATAAAATAAAATTCAGTACTGCATCCTAGATATGTTTAAAACAAAATGAATGAGAAAATAGTGGGAGGAATGCAAGCGTTTATACCTGTTGTGATGAAGGTGGTAAGTAACTTCTTTATATATTTCTTTTCTTTTTCTTTACAACATCCATGTCACTCTACTACTGCTTCCAGCCTGTAGATAGCAGTGATAGCCCTCTCCCTGGTCTGATAATCTGGGCAGGGCACTATGCAGACATCACCAGAATGATACCTTATCTTTGAGTAACAGATCTTCCTTTAACAATGACAGCAATACCTGGAAGCATTACATATTATTCCTTTTCTTACTTTTGGTTTGAGATTATTAAATTGAAAGAGTGCTGCTTTCTCTCCTTCCTTTCTTCACCATTTTTTCTTTGTTTCTCACTCTCTCTCAGAATAGAAACAGCATAGCATTTTTCTAGATTAGTTTAAAAAGAGCCAGGAATTCAGCTGAGAGTGCTAAATTACAAATATAATGGAGCTTGAGAGAGGAAGTGATGCTCCTTTTTCACTAAGGCAAGCTGCAGAAAGCAATGGTGAGGTTGCTTGTTGGCAAGAAGATTGGAAATGGACTAAGAGAATCAGTTCTGATGGAAAATGGTGGCATTTGTGTTCACTAGGAGAAAATTAACCAAGAATCTCAATTTTTGATTTCTTACTTTCACTCTGAGGAATGATTAGTTGTACATCTGGTTGCTTGAAACTGTTTGTAATAACTTGGTTTGTACTGTATAATCTGTATAATCTGTTTGTATATCTGGCTAAAATTGTAAAAAAAATGGGCTTTATAAAGTATTAGACTCATGGGGATTGCAGTGAAAGTTTCAGGTTGCTTACATGTAGTCCCTACATTTTGTTTGTATAGATTTCGCAGTAGCTTCTGTAATTTGTACTTTTAAGTGATATAATCAATGCAAATCTTCCAAGTACTAGTATTCTAAAGCATTACCCCAAAATATTTGAAGCACTTCACTTTCTTAATTTCTCCTTTCCTTTTATAGACATTTAAAGCTTCCAGCAAAAAGCACAATTTTGTTTGCTGATAATTAATTACTAAGGCATACTTTTGGCATTAATTAGCAAATCATTTGAGCTCATTTAAGACCCTAGGCATAGGCAGTAGAGAGAAAGCAGAACTGCTTAACTCATTCTTTGCATCAGTCTTTACACATAAAGAAAATATAGCCCAACCTACCAAAAATATAACTATAAAAGGCAGACTATAAATAAAAATCACAATAAGCAAGAAAATGGCAAGAAAACACCTGTCTAATCTAGAGGAGTTCAAATCACCAGCGCCTGATGAATTGCATCCTAGAGTTCTGAAGGAGCTGGCAGAAATTATCTCAGAACCATTGAACTATATTTTTCAAAGATCCTGGAGCACCGGGAAACTACCAGAGGACTGGAAGAAAACTGATGTGGTTCCCTCTTCAAAAACGGGGTGGGGGGTGGGGAAGCAGATCCGGAAACTACAGACCAATCAGCCTAACATCAATACCTGGGAAGATCCTGGAAAAGATAATAAAAAAACAGATCAGTGAACACCTAGAAACAAGTAAAGTTATAACCAGAAGGCAATACAGATTTATTTAAGAACAGATCATGCCAAACAAGTCTTATTTCATTTTTTGACAAAGTGACTAAATTAGTGGGCCATCAAATTACTATGGACATAATATACTTGGATTTCAGTAAGGCATTCAACAAAGTAGACCACAACCTACTTGTCAGAACCCATATTTTAAAGGGCCTTTCCTATTTCTCTCTAAACCTAAAGTGCATTCTTTTCTCTCCCTGGGTTCTGTCATACTCCTGGAGGGGAGGGGGGGGGAAGCTCCTGAAGTTTATTGCCCTGTTTCCTCTATCGCTACAATGTAACATCTCTCTGTTCCTGCATTTCTTTCTCTGTGAACCTTCTCTCCCCAGTTTTTCTCTCATGCTATTCCCCACTCCATAATAAGGAATAAATTCTACATTTCTTCATTTTTCTATTTTAAAATACTTTGATAGCATCATTAAGCCTCTTTTCTGCAGCATCTTCTTAACATTGCTATTTCTTAAGAGATTTTTTTCTCTTAAGAACTAATCAAATCGATTAGTTCTAAATCCAAATCCATTTTCTAAATATAGACTAAATATAGGGGTGTATTGATACTTTTATATCCTGCAAATATGAGTTGTATGAAATGTCCGAAAGTAGCAGCAAGAGATGAAGCAAAGAGATTCCCTTCCCTGGAAATGTCTGCACTTTTCTATATCTATAATGGTTTGCAAAGAGCTAGTTTATCTAAGAAATTCAGATTTATCTCTACAACTATTCACCGAAGAATGTTGAGATATTCACAATTTCTCATCCTGTTACACATAAAATAATTAAGATACATTGACATTCAGTGAAATAGAGTAACTCCCATGGATATTGCCTTAAGTTTTTTGGAAAAAATATGGGGTGATGATGATAATGATGATACTAGAAATTTACTGAGATAGCTATAAAAAAGACTCTTCTGAATATGATCTGTTCTTCAGAAATCATTTTCGTAAGCAAATGTTGAGAAGGTTGTTTATGTTGTTCCCATCCTAAAAAGTATGATTCATGAGGAGCTGCATTTATGTTAAAAGAATAGCCAAAATAAATTTTATTCTACAGGATTTTAATAATGAATAGCTTTGATTTTAATTTTAGGACAGTTTTATAACTGGCTTCCTTTTTTAATCTTCAATTTTAGCTGTTGTCAATTGGCTAGATAACTAGGAAATAGAGTGCATGAATATTTATGTGGTTTCTTCTTCTTTTTCCTATTACAAGATAGTTGGGTGATCATGCTTTTTCCAAACTGCACAGTATTCCATTGGTCCCATTAGCCTCTTTTATTCTTACAATAACTCTGAGCAAAATTAGGCTGAAAAATCTTGACTGGCCCAAGACTACTAAGTAAACTTTATGGGTGAATAGCAATTTCTAAATGCCAACTCAAAATTTTAATAACTGATGAACAAAACACTGTTGAAATGCAAGGAAACAAAAAGTTCTTCAGTTTTATTTTTAAATCATGAAACAAGTTTAGAATTGCATACATTCTCTTCAAATGTTCTAAATTCATTTTTTTGACAAGTTTAAGATGGGCAAAGATAATCTTTTAATTTAATGAATGAAGTAACATCTTCCATTATGCCATAGTCTGTTGAAAGGATAGAAATAATATATCATGTTCCTTGTCAGTTTCTTCCAAGGACCTTGAAATAAACATGTACAACAAAGACAGAGTAAAAATGAAAAGTGTTCAATGAAAGCATCAAAATTCTGACACATTCCCATGCATTTATTTTGAAAGCAAGGCACAATCACATATACAATGAAAAAACACATTAGTAATGAAAAAACAGTAGAATTAGTTATCCATCTTTTAATCAATGAAATATAAACAAATTTACATATTAGCAAAGTCTCAGCAGAGGTGTAGTCTGGAATTATCAAGCAGGTAGAATAATGATATTCCTCTTATGGTGATGCCATTAAAAATGCTAGTTTGAATGGAATTCTTTTCTGTTGTCTAGATCAGGGTTTCTTAGTTGAAGCTCAGAAGAAACTTAAATGTCACTAGGGATTCCCTGGGAGCTATTTTTTAAAAGAGCAGAGATTAAACAAAAACTCTGCAACCTTCATCACTGGATTGTGTGTGGATCTGGTGGGTGGTGGAGATTATGCTCTTTTTAAATTATTGAAATATAAAAATAATATATGAGTTCCATTCCTAATTCTATCTTTAACTCAAGTTTATACTTGCTTGTACTTACAAAAAGACTACCAATTACTAAAAACGGTGCACATTACGATCCTTCTCAGTTCTGAACTGCTGAATCCATGCAATGTTTTCAGAAACTGCTGATAATTTTTGAAAACTATCTGTATATTAAAAATAGGTGAGTTCAGTAGTTTTTTTAGCTCAAAGAAGATCAGTATCCACCATTTTTACTTATAGGCAGAGAGGGAGGGAGGGAGGGAGAGCAAGAGCAATAAAATAATTGTTGAATTATCACAATAATATTAATGAAATGTTACATTTCAATGTTACATTCTTTGATATTTATTAATTCAAAATCATCCTATTTCTGTTGTAACTTTTATATTCACATTGCCAACATAAGCAATAATCTTTAATACTTGTTGTGTACTTAAAGTTTGAGAAATAATTTTATCCTATTTTGAATTTAAGTTCAGCTATTAAATATAAACTAATTGAATTAACATTTTGCAGACTTTCTGTTCTTAGCTAACACGTGGATTTTTCAAATTTAAAATATTTCTGTATCATTTAAATCTTTAAAATTAAAAATTCTAATTGTTGTTAAAAATAAAAGGAAAAATAAAAAGATAAAACACAATACAGAAATTCAAAATAAAATAAGCAATAACATTAAAACAGTTCAGCCATAAATTACTTAAAAGAAGAATATTTATGTCTTATAAATAGACATTGTAGACTATAAAGGAACAGACATTACTTCAAACATCTTGATTTAAAGACATCCATAAAATCTATTTTATCAAAGAACATAAATTCTGATAATTTCAAACTTGCAAGATCTGTGATCATGATGGCTGAGAACTATGAAAATAGACTTCTGATGCAGACCTTTGGATGATAACATTTAAAAGAAAGGGTTTCATCCTTGCATCTCTGCTTCCAGTTCTCAACTTAATTGGTCAGTCTGCCACTTGTGAGACTTCTGTCTAACTGTGATGCTTTTTCATTGAGTCAGCTTCAATTTCATATGAAAACCTCTGTGATCTGTTTTATCACTGTCATTCTCACTCTTATCTTTCCATTATCCAGTCAATGAAACTAGTCAGCAAGATGACTTGCTTGCTTTTAAAATTTAGCCTGCTCACTTTCATTTCCACATGCATTGCTATGTATTACTCTTTCCTGTCTCTGTCTTGCTGATATCTTCCATCTCAGTGCTTTCTATAACATTTTTTCTGCATATTCTGTGTAAAATATAGGACTAGAGGAGCAGTAATTCATCAAGTTTATATCCCTTCTCATGTGAGCTTGTGCTAATTCTGCCAGATTTTTTAGAACTGCATAATGGTGGAAACAAGAATATAGGGTCTCAATCATTTCCTTTTCTACTCATCCTGTCCATCACTCTTGAATGCCAGTTACATTGTATTCACAGATTAACTGTTTAAATGGATAAGGTGAATGGTGAATGCCTCTTATTGTGTTCAAATTTTATACCTATTTTAGATCTCAAAATTAGTTTTAAAATGAAGCATACAAAATGACTTCCTAATTCTATTCTGTATTTTTCTATAAAATTAAAAGTGCTGCAGTTTCCTAATTTAAACAGTTAAAAGTGAACATTCTTTGAGGTGTGTGAATAATTCTTCTTTATTAAATACTTTACTAACATTAGAAAAATCAAGGAAGTCTGAAAATGCATGTTATCTTTTTGAGATAGAAAAGCTTTGATGTATACTTGATATACATGACTCAGATTATCTGGGTATATTGACCCAGATTATCTGATATCCCCATATCTGGGGCTAATGAAAACAATCTAGGAAAAAATCAATAAGGGCATTGTGAAAATGTGGATGATCTTACTATTTCCAACTTGCAGGTGAGCCAGTTCCAAATCTGGAGACTATAATCAGGTAGATAGCACAAAATAAAATTTGTAAGGCTATTTTTTTTTCAAATTTTTGCTCTCACTTATCAAAACTGTACCAATAGAAATGAATTGACAAAATTTAGTTTGTGCACCCACCACACACTCCATATTTTGGCAGTAATTTTACACAGAATTTTGTAGTGCTAAAATCTATTGATACTACTTTTCCAAATGCATCTCCTTTATCCAATATATCACATGTGATTCATGCTGTTGAGGTATTACTGCAATGGGCAATCACTCTTCATTCAGTTCACTAAATAAATTCAGACAAGATTTGATAACATATTAATATCAAAATGAAACTGTGAGACCACCAGGAGATTAAAAACTACAAAAGGCCAGCTGTATCAGGACGCTCTTTAAGAGGGCCGATTCACATTGCAGCACGGCTAGGGCCCGAGTAGAGGAGAGGAGACATCTAGTAAAGGTCTGCAGACGCAATGGGTACCCCATGGGTTTCATCAGGCGCCATAGTGCGCCACATGGATCTCATGTCAGACCCAGCATTGAGGAACCTGCAACCCAGATGGCCCGTGTCACCCTCCCTTACATCAACAACGTGTCGGAGGCCACAGCTCATCTGTTGGCACCCTACAAGGCGAGGGTGGCACATAACCCCAACCAAACCCTGAGATCCAAGGTGATGAGACCCAAAGATCCCCTCCCCACAGTGGAGAAGTCAGGGGTCGTCTATAGGATTGAGTGCAAGAACTGCCCTGCCAATTATGTAGGAGAGACGTCCAAGAGGGTACGGACTAGGGTGCACGAACACCGGCTGGCGATCAAGAGAGGTGAACAGTACTCCCAGATAGTGGCGCATATGGGGGAGTCAGGGCACGGGTTCGACTTTGATAACACACAGGTGGTTGCCATGGACAGCATGAAAGGGGGCCGGCTCTTGAAGGAAGCCTGGCTCTCTGGTGAGGGGTCCATCAACCACCACGTGGACCTGTGCCCGGCGCATGCCACCTTATGGACCTGGTCGATGGGGAGATGCTCCCCTAATAGGAAACCACCTAATGCCTTGGGGCACACCTTGGCAAGTAAGAAGGCAAAGATCACAAACCCTGAGTGCGCCCGAGTGAGGAGCAACCGGCCGCCGGATGAAGTGCCCCCTTCCCTCGCTAAGCCTTTTAGGCAAGGGATGGACGAACGAAAAGACCTTGACATCTCCAACACCAGACCTTGCGACCTGGCGACTAACGTGACTCGCCATCCCCGAAGGACACCCCCACACCAGGAGCATGGGGGGCCACGAGGAAGCAAGAGGATGGAGACATACAGCCTCAGACCATCTATGCGCTCCCAGAGGGACCGGCATGGAAGCGAAGGTGAGCGGAAGGACAAACGCGCCCCCCCACGGGGAGGATATCATCAGAAGGAAGAGGCAGAGAGAGCGCGGCCGTGGACACAGCGACTGGGGCGCATTCCGCAGCAGCAACCTGTCACCATCAAGATGCCGCGTGCGCCAACCCCGTTGTGGGTGTTAGGCACGCCACCGCAGATGAGAGATTGGGGGAGGAGGTTGAAAGGAGAAGGGATGATCGGACATGGTGTTGCTGGAGCGGTGGGTAGGAAGAAACCCCTAGGCGCGAGGAGGAAGGGTAGGTATGAAAGTGTGGGGGAGGAGAGAGAAGGGAGGGGGACTCCGGAATGAAGATTGGAGGTGAGAGCAGGGAGGTTGGGTGGTGGGATTGTGTGCATGAGGAGGAGGGGGAAGAGAGAACCGCCCCCCCGTATCAAGGGGTTGGCAGGAGGAGGTCAGCAGAGAAAAGGGGTGTAGGCACGAGAAAGGGAGTGCTCCCCCCATACCAGAGACATCAAGGGGACCGCAGGGCATGGTTAGTGGTGAAACTGGCATGATGAACATCGCGGCGCGCCCTGCGCCACCAATGACCTCCCACCAGAGGAAGGGTAGGGAGGGGGAGGCGGCCGGCACCCATATGCATGCAGATGAAGGATTGAACTGGAGCATTGAGGGCAGGAAGGAAGAAAAGAGGAGGGAATGGGAAGGATGGTGGGGATGTAGCAGGGAACCCATAACGGGGATCGAGAGCGAGGTTGGGGAGAGAGAGCAACAGGATTGTGGGTATGAAAGAGAGAGTACCCTCGCACCAGGGGGACGGCAGGAGAAGACCAGTAGAAGGAAGGGGTTTAGGTATGAGGAAAGGAGCACTACTGATGGTGAGGTGGAGAGAACGAACGTTGAGGTGCGGCTGGCGGCAGCCTTTCACCGGAGAAGTGCGGGGAGAGAGACGACTGTCATACACACACCCATGGAGGAAGGATTGAGTGGGGATGTTGAGGGGAGGAAAGAGGAAGAGAGGAGATGGTTGGGGGATGGGAGTGAGAGAACAGTAAGAGCGGTGGGGGCACGGGTGAAAAAGGAGCCAGGCAAAGCTATGGGGAATGAGGAAGAGAGGAAGAAGGTTGGAACGCAAGTAGCCAGGAGGAGAGAAGGGGATAACGAACAACAAAGCGGTGCCTTGGATGAAGGAATGCCTCCTCCTCCCGATGCACGAACAAGGCAGGGAAGGAAAGGGGGTGGGAAGGAGGGAGTTAGGAGCGTGTCAGCTCGCGAAAGGATAACTAGGAACCTAATGCAGGAAGATTATCTGGGCCCGGTCACGAGATCTAGGAGCCGGGTGCAAAAGGCACCACTCCTATAAAACAGCCATCCCATTGACTACTAGTCACCCTGACGATGCCGGCAGAAGGCCGGCGAAAGCTAGGTGTTTTAATGGTAATAAACTTTTTGTAGTTTTTAATCTCCTGGTGGTCTCACAGTTTGTGATCCCTTGAATATGAATCTACCCAGGAGTCAACCTTCAGTTTTTAGAATGACCTCCCGCCGGAAGAAGGGCAGGGAGGGGGAGGCGACCGGCACCCATGTGCGTGCAGAGGAAAAATCAAACTGGAGGGTCGAGGCTAGAAAGGGAGAAGAGAGGAGAGAATGGGAAGCATGGGGGGGGGCAGCGGAGGACTGGTCACGGAGATTGGGAGTGGGGAGAAACAACAGAAGGGTGGATATGAAGGAGAGAGTAGCCCCGCGCCTCCAATGGCCTCCCGCCGGAGGAAGGGTAGGGAGGGGGAGGTGACCTGCACCCACACGCGTGCGGAGGAAAGATCGAACTGGAAGGTCGAGGCTAGAAAGGCAGAAGAGAGGAGAGAATGGGAAGGGTGGTGGGGAAGTGGAGGACCCGTTATGGGGATTGAGAACGGGGGGAGTGAACAACAGGAGGGTGGATATGAAAAAGAGAATACCCCCGCACCAGGGGAACGGCAGGAGAGGATCAGTAGAAGGAAAAAGAAGGGGAGTGGGCATGAAGAAAGGAACATCGCTGACGGTTTTGATGACCTTAAATGTCTTACTAACAGAGAACAGCTGTGACAAAAAATAAAGAAAACACTCTGAGCTATCTACAAAGAAAGAATTATAAACTCTAAAAAAAAATAATTGACCTTTCTGGATTACAAATACCAATTCAACTGTGATTCTAAAGCTATCTGTTGCCTGGGTTAGTATTTAAAAAACAATCAATAACAATTAATATCTATAATTCTATAGTCCATATAATGGCTTTGCTTGATTTTCCCTCCTTCCAATAATATTCTCTTTTGCCAATCTTAAATTAATACAGTTCTTATTATTTGAATAAATAACAATTAAATATAGACATTTTTCTCATGTTTCTGCAAATAATAACCACATCAATATAAAGCTTCTTTTCTAATTGCCTCGTCATAGATCCTGTTTACAGAATTCTTATTTAAATTTGTTTTCCCCACAATATTCAAAGCATTCTTACTGGTTAAGATTTTCTTGAAATTAATTACACTTAAGTATTTAAGTCTTTTTTTTCATACAAGCTATCCCAACATTTTTGCATTTCTCATATCTTAAAAAAGAAAACAAACAACAGAGAAAACATTTCTTTTATGTAAACCATCCCAATATTTTTATATTTCTCATGTCAAAAAACAAAGCACAAAGAAAAAAGAAAAAATATTATATTAATTGAGGGATTCATTCCTCTTAAACTAATCTTCTTTTATATCCAAAATCTTTCTATTTCTTTAACCATATACAAATAGATGTTTAATTTTTAAATATTCCCTCTGGTAAATCCCATCATCTAATTTCTTAATTCTCACTTTAGCCCTTTTTTTTGCCAAACATCTTTCCTGATCAATATGCTTCACTGAATCAAAGAATATTTCCATAATGTTAAAAGTGTTGTTGCAGGTACAAAAGGCAAAACAGGTAAGATGTTTTTATAGGAAGGTTTCACCCCTTCGTATTCATTGAGAATCATTTCCTTTCTTTCTTTCTTTTTTTCTTTCTTGATTTTATTTATATTTTTTTTGTCTCTCAAGTTCTCATAGTTCTCCTGGCAAGATCAATTTTGTCAAATCTTTTTTCCTGTCCTCAAACTTGTTTTGTAATCTTAGGGTATAGGTTACCTTTTCCATATCCAGTATTTCCTGTAAGTTTTTTCCCATCTGAGTTAAGCCATACTTTCTTCTATTGTTACATTCCATCTTGAAATCTCTCTCCTCTGTCTCATTTTCAGTTGTCTGTTTTTCTGCTCGCTCTCTGTTTTTATTTTTTGAGAATTTTTGTAAAATTAAATTGGAGATGTGTTCATTTATGTTTTCAAAGTTATTTTTAATTTCCTCGTGGTTTGAGATCATTGTTGTTTGGATTAGTTGCAACACAGCATACATCTCCTTCTGGAAAGTATTTGTTTTTTCTTGGTATATTCTTTCTGCAGATCTCTGGTTTTCCACAATAGTTAGAAATCACAGTTTTCCTTTCTCTGCAGATAGCTTTAGAATCACAGTTGAATTGGTATTTGTAATCCAGAAAGGTCAATTCTTTTTTTTTTAGAGTTTATAATTCTTACTTTGTAGATAGCTCAGAGTGTTTTCTTTATTTTTTGTCACAGCTGTTCTCTGTTAGTAAGACATTGAAGGTCATCAAAACCAAGTTATCTTTTCCTGGGCCTTCCCAGTCCCTGTAATAAAGCAACTGCTGTTGCATATTTTCATCCACCACTAGATGTCAGCACCAGTCAGTAATAGACAATTGTTTACTTCTATTTTCATGATTTAAAAGGAAAATCTTAACAGATTCCACCAATTTCAAACCTATCCAAATTAAGTCTTATATTCATTTCATTTAAATATATTTCTGTTCCCCCTGAAAAGTTTAATTCACCACTTCCATCTGCAGGAGAGTGGGGCAAAGATTCCCCCCCCTTCTCACTTTCGGAGGCTTTTTGCTTCTTGGGGTTTTTCTTTTTCTTTTTTTCCCAGGAAATCAATTTTCAAGTAGAAGAGAGAAAATCACTGTTCTTACCCAGTTCCAAACATGTTGTTTACAGTCAGCTTAAAGTAGTGCTTTTGGGCTTTGGCTGCTTGTAGCTTGGGCTAGACGCTGATGTTAAGCTAGTCTTTTTCCTGCTGGTTACTGGACGGCTTTTCCTGGACTGATCTGATCGACCACCATCTCTCCACAATTAGCGGACTTCCTTTCTTCTTTGTTGCCTCTATGGGGCAACTTCAGGCCCATTTAGGATCCCCTAGCAGGCAGAAATCGGCCATAGGGTGCGGAGCCCCACAATCCCTCGGCTGATGCAGTACTGTGCAAAACTGGAAGCCCCACATTTTGTTCTTTTTGTTGGTATTCACATTTGCATTATTAACAAACATTATAAGGGATGTAAATTTAGGAAAGGACACAGAGGCTTCGAAAGAGGTCAGGTATCTTCCAGGTGCTACTGTCAGTAGGGACAAGAAATGTATTTCTAAAATAATTAAGAATGGCAGCAAGGGCTGTGATGTGGAGGCTATTGTACATCTTGGCACTAACGATCTGTCCCAAAAAGATGTACTCTCTGTGCAGAATGATTTCCAGAGCTTGGGGAAGGAACTTAGCAGAATAGGCTGTAGGCTTACTTTCTCAGAGGTTTTACCAGTGTATAAGGAGCAAAATGGAAA
>NW_015386889.1:600569-607168 GCF_001527695.2 Protobothrops mucrosquamatus
TTTTAAGAAGAGACTGGACAGCCATTTGTCCGAAATGGTATAGGGTTTCCTGCCTGAGCAGGGGGTTGGACTAGATGACCTTCAAGGTCCCTTCCAACTTTACTATTATTATTATTATTATTATTATTATTATTATTATTATTATTATTATTATTATTATTATTATTATTATTATTATTATTATTATTATTATTATTTCCTAGTTATGAAGACCATTACATTGTTCCTTTTAAGTACATATCTTTCCCCTCTTGTGTAAGCAACTCATCAATCCCTTGAGATAGTTCACAAAAGAAGTACTGTACACTCATCAGTACTAACTCTCTCGTTATTTGTAGGATACATTAACAGAATCTGGTCTGAAAGTCTGAAAATACACTTCCCCCCACTTATCTTTACAGTCCAAGAAACTAGGGAGGGTCCCTTCTAATATGTTTGTCGTATCCCCATTCCTTTTGCAAACTCAATTGCCATTTTCTGATTATTGTTCAGTTTGCAGATCTTTTTCCTGTCTCCCAAAGTCATTTCCAGATACCACTGCATAAGTATTGAATAGGCAGCAGTAGTCTTGGGAGGGAGAGACATCCTCTGTCAGGGAAAGAGAAAATTCTGTAATCTATTCACTTTCAATCTGTCTGAAGATCCCACTCAAAAGAGTTATATCTATTTGGGGAATAGATATAGTTAAAATAAATTATTGGAATTATCCATTTATTCTTGAATAAATATCACCTTTCTACTGCTTCAGAGGCTTGAGTGTGACCTGTGTTGCAGAGTGTATACACCAGTGGTAGCGAACCTATGGTACGGGTGCCAGAGAAGGCACTCAGAGCCCTCTCTGTGGGCACGTGCACCATCGCCCCAGTCCTAGGCCTTCAGCTGGGTTTTATAAAACCTTTTCACTTTTGGCCTCCGCCACCATGTACAAAAAAAAAAAGGTTCAATCAATCAGTCAATTTCAACTTCTTGCAGGAAAAAAAAGATCTTGCAAAGTTGGAATTGATTGATTGAACTTTTTAGTCCCACCCAGTCTGCTGTTACCACTGCAGCCACGCCCACCCAATGGGCCACACCCACCCGGCACCCAACGATGCATAAGTGGGTTTTGGGTTGCAGTTTGGGCATTCGGTCTCTAAAAGGTTCGCCATCACTGGTATACACTGTCTTTTCTTCCTTTTTCCAATTCTTGATTTTTTTTTATTGAGGGTACTTTTATTAGTATGATATTTATGAAATCTCATTCAGTTGTATGTGAAAGGAACTTGACCTCTTAGGCATTATAGTATATAGAATTAAAAATGAAAATAGCAAATAAAATGATCAGAGAACTTAGATTTGGAATTGCTCACCCATTACCATTTTGTGACCACCACTTAATCCATTGAGGAAATTTCTAATTTAGCCAAAGAAGTCAACATATTTGTGTGTTAAGGACAGAATGCCTTCACAACTCAAATGGATATCATATACATGAAATGGCTATTAGTAGCACATCTGCTTCATGTGAAAATGCACAAATGTTTTCATGATTCTATATTTTTTGACCAGTATGAAAAGACTGAGGACTCTTGGTTTTGTTGTTTTTCAGCAAGAGCTAGGGGTTTTTTTTACATAGATTTTCTTTTTATTAATGATACATTTGTTTATTATTCTGCTGTGATATATAATAAGCAAAAATGAAAAGGGTAAAGGTAATAATGTTTCTTGATTAAATGGTCTACTCTATTTTATTAGTTTGTTTCGTATACTCAGCTGGAATCTGTAATGAATGTTACAAAGATGTGCTAATTCCTTTATCCTATATGAAGTTCTACTCTATTCAATAGACTCTATTCCATTAAGTGTGAATTGGATTGCTATATACATTACCTGAAGTTTTACTAATCTCATCAACAGGCTTTTCCAAAACCTGTGAAGAATTGTTTCTCTTTTGTTCCCAAGAATGGAAGAGGATTCTGAACACAGAAAAATCAGTTAAATGAATTAACTGATGAACTAAATATATATAAGATTTATATATTATTACTATTCTTGATTCTTTTCTATTAGAAAATTCATCAAAAATGTAAAGTTTTTGAAGAGAATCATAAATTAATAAAGGGAATATCTTTAATACAGTCATTATAGAATACCCTTTGTCAATACAAAATTATTTCTTTCTCATGTGGACAACCAGATTGTATATTTAAGCAAACTACAATATTAAGCAACTTCTTCCTTCTTTATTATTACGATATAGTTATCATGTCCCAATAATTTTTATATAATAATAATAATAATAATAATAATAATAATAATAATAATAATAATAATAATAATAATTATTATTATTATTATTATTATTATTATTATTATTATTATTATTATTTCATAATGACAGAAAAAATGGAGAAGATTAGAGAAAGAGAAGATATGTATTATTTCAAGTCACCTAGGAATTCAGTGCAAACTCACAGTAACAATTACTACTATAAAGAGGTGAGTTGAGATTTACACATCTTGTGATGTTAATAAAGAAATTTAGCCTTTTTGTCAAACAGTTACATAAAGCTGAATTTTTTATGTAGGCTTAAGAAAAAAGGGATTTTTGTTCTCCTGTTCTCTTCTAGGCTGCCTCATAGAAGAGTCCCTATAATATAGAGAATCTTTTGCCACGAGTATGGTTTCTGACTTGGGAAATACTTGATAAAGAGGAGAGAATTCCTCAAATATGAAGATATTTATACAAGGGATTTCTCTCTTTTGAAATCTTTGTTTTGCTGGTGATAGGTGCAAACAAAAGTTCATTTTTGCATAAATCAAAGCCTTGTGTCAATCTCTGACATTCAAACAATTATCAGGGGGCCATAGTCTGATTTAGGGACTGTCTGAACTTGAAGCAAATGGCTCCTACACAGCTGCTTAAAGACATCTCATTAGAGGGAAGAACAATTAGTTTGCCTCATTTTTTCCAATCTATTGGAATTCAATCAACCGTTATTATAGTCACAGACCAGCAATAAAAGCATTAAATCAATAATAATAGTAAAAAATAAAAATAAAAAACTGAGTAATATATTGTGAGTGGTGGTGGATTAACAGTGGGCAGTTAAAGTTTACCTGATTTTGCATACTGTACAACATAGCAGAATTTGGCCACTTTTAGAGAATCTTCTTCATACCAATCTGATAACAGTAGTTACACATAAAAAGGTCAGTATTTCCCAGATATTTTGTTAGGTAAGGTGTTCTAAATTGAGTCTGTAAGTCCTTATAGAACAGAGGTCCCCAGCTTTTGGGCACCAGGATTGGTTCCATGGAGAAAGGTTTTTCCACAGATCAAACAGTGCGTGGTTTTGTGTGCTGCCTGCATCCCATGGGTGGGGCTTTGCTTGTTTGGGCGGACCAGTTGCTAGCATGCTGCGGCCCGGTACTGGTACACAGACCAGGGGTTGGGGACCCCTGTTACAGAAGATAAACAGAATTGAAAGGGGGCTTGGAAGTCTTCTAGTCCAACCCTCTGCTCAAGCAGGAGACTCTATTCAGTTCTAGACACGTGGCTGTCCAGTCTTTTCTTAATACTTCCAAAGGCAAGCCATTCCACTAGTTAATTGTTCTCACTATTAGGAAATTTTTCTTTAGTTCTAGATTGCTTTTCTCCTTGATTAGTTTATATCCATTGTTTCTTCTCTTGCTTTCTGTGGTTTTGAAAAAAGATTAACCCCTTTTCTTTGTGGCAGAGAACATTGGAATCCTGCTATCATATCACCCCTAATCCTTCTTTTCACTAGACTAGACAAACCCAATTCTTGCAACCATTCTTCAGGTTTTAGCGTCCAGCCAGTTAATCATCTTTGTTGCTCTTTTCTGCACTCTTTTTACATTTTTATATAGTGGTAATCAAAACTGGATGCAGTATTCTAAGTATGGTCTTACTAAGGCTTTATAAAATAATCACTAATTACTTCATGTGATCTTGATTCTATTCCTCTGTTAATGCCATATAGAATTGTGTTGGCTTTTTTGGCTGCTACCACACACAGCTGGCTCATATTTAAGTAATTGTCCACTAGGACTCCAAGATACCTCTCACAATTACTGCTATTGAATCAGGTTTCACCTAATCTGTACCTATACTTTTGGTTTTCCCTGCCTAAGTGTAAAACCTTACTTTTCTCTAAATTGACTTTAGAGCCCAGTGTTCAAATCTGTTGAGATCCATCTGTATCTTAAGCCTATCTTTTGGGGTTTTTGATATTTCTGCCAGTTTAGTGTCATCTACACATTTTTTGAGTTCCCCTTCTATTCCCTCATCTAAATAATTTATGAAGATATTGAAGAGTAATGGACCTAAGAAAACCCCACTGCTTCTTTCCTTCCATGTAGATGTAGTTCCATTGAGGTGGAGTGAGTGCATTAAGTGTGATTTGTCAGCCAGTTACAAATCCATCTGATGGTGCACAATTTCATTTCATATGGTATTTTGCTGTATTAGTCCTCCAAAACTGTTGTGGGAAGTGTGTTGTGGTGTAATAAGGTTAATGTCTTTCGGATTTTTGGAACAATTATTTAATATAAATATCTTGCTGCTTTAAAGAGGAAGTTTGCTCAAATAAGTATTCTTGGAAAGAGAAGCCTGATCTTGTTGGATTTTCAGATCTTTAATATGTTGTTTAAGTGCAGTAAGTGCATACTCATATCCACTATTAGGAGCACTTCCCTGGAGAACCAAGATAGTGGAGTTTTTCTGAGGTGGTCCTGATCCATACTGATTTGAAATTGTCTTCTATAAGGAGAGAACTCAAACCTGTAGGGAAAAAGAATAGTCTTAACCAATGTGCAAAATTGTAAATCCATACACTCTTTTTATTTTAACTAGTCCTGCCTCCATCCTTAGTATTGCAAATACTGAAATAAGACTCTTAGGGATTTGGATTGCACCCCTTCCAGAGGATAGAAGAGGAGTAAGGTCCCAGTTGAGCACAAAAGAATCAATGCATTGGAATTTTGGAAAGGAATTGTTTCAAAGAGCTCAGGACTCTGTCTTCCAACCATCTATCATTACCATAACACTGACAACTGAATAAAACTAGCCCAAATTTAGTGGAGTGAGATAATGATCAAATATGAAAATATGAAAGATCATGATATGGCTGCAAAGAAAAAAAAATCTCCCAATGCATTACTATGGATTAAGAAGTGGGCCACTGGGGACTTCCGGTTGAATCGCTGGCACTGATGGCAGCTTCTCCGCAGGCTGCCCTCCCTGAAGAAATGTGAGCCGCGGGAAACAGCATCCATCAGCTGTCCCACGGTTCGGAAATCCTCTCCCCCGGGCAAATGGGGAGAGGTGAGTTTCTCTAGTAGGGGTAGATCTCGCTAGCCCCCATACTTTTAAAGTGGTGGGGGTGAAGGCGAGATCCCCCGGAGCTAGGGACCTCTCCATTCTTCGGGCTGCCTTCGTTCGACTGCTCATTCGAAGCAAGACGCGGATTCAATCTCTGCCTTCAAGGAGAGTGTGAGTGTGACTTTTAAAGACAGACAGAGCCTGCCAGGAAGATCTGACGGGGATTTTTGTTGAAACCTTAACTCTAAACTTATTATCTTCTTCTGCTTTCTTTAACTGAATCTGAAGAGCAAAGAATATGGCTGCAGAAGGGCGTTTCTTTTCTCCTCTGCGGTGAATTCATATGAGACTTTCACTTTCTAGAAACTTTCTCTTGGACTTTCAATTAGCTACATTGTATTGATGGAAAAGGCTTTTCTTCGTTTTTATCGTTGCTGGTGTTTTTACAAAAGTTTAAAGTATTTTTAAAAGATTTTTACAAGATTTTAATATAAAAAGGGAAAGGAAAAGGGGGGGAAGTAAAATGGCTTCTAAGCGTGGAGCTTTTGTTCCTCAGAAGATTATTTCCCCCTCTGTTGTTCAGATAACACAGCAGACTAAATCAAGGAGTCCTCCACCCCCAGCTCCAGCCCCAGCCCCAGCCCTGTTCTGTCCCCGTTCCAACCCACACACCCAAACAGCCAGCCGAGGGTTTAAAGACTTCTCCAGACACCACTTCACAGATAAGAAACTTGGCAGCAGCTCCGTAGCTGCCAGCCAATACCTTTTATCTCCAAACACCCAGAAACAAAAACAATACCACAGCATGCTACTTTGCCAGAGATTCAGCTTTTGTCCGTCACAGAGGTCCAAATGGCCACCACCCCCCTTTTATAGCCTGTGGGGTGTGGTCCAGTGACTCAGCTTAATCTCTGGCACATCTCTTTTTCTGCTGCGCACGCTTATCACTCCTACACTGGCGTGGATCCAGCCACAACTTTTCTTCCTCATTATCGGACACACCTGGCTCCTGGCCAATCTGAGAAACACCGGGCTCCTGGCCAATCTCTGAACCACCTGGCTCCTGGTTAAAAAATATTCAAGATGCATTAAAGGATACTACAAGACAAATAAGAGTAGAAATGGAAGACCTGTTTGAAAAGAAGAATGTAGAGATGAGACAAGATATACTGTCAGCATTGCAAGGCTTGGCTGGGCATGCAGAACGCATTGAGGGAAGGGTGGATGAAGTGGAAGAAAATCTTGAGTGTTTGGATTTTAGAATGGAGAAAGT
>NW_015386889.1:607925-610020 GCF_001527695.2 Protobothrops mucrosquamatus
GAATTATAGACCTATATCATTATTGAATACGGACTATAAGATTTTTTCAAAGGTTTTGGCAAACAGATTAATGCAAGTGTTACACCAATTGATTCACGGGGATCAGTCCGGATTTATTACTGGAAGATATATGAAATATAATGTAAGACAAATTATTAATTTAATTGAATATTTGGATAAGAATAACCAAATCCCGGCTGTTTTTATCTTTTTGGATGCTGAAAAAGCATTTGATCAAGTGGATTGGGGGTTTCTGTTTCAAGTAATAGAAAGAATGAATTTGGGTGATAATTTTTTGTCTGCTATTAAAGCTATTTATCAACAACAGTCAGCTCAGATGATAGTTAATGGGGGATTAACTGAATCGTTCAAAATTGGAAAGGGAACCAGACAAGGATGTCCACTATCACCACTACTATTTGTTTTAACAATGGAGATTCTGTTAATTAGAATCCGGGAGTCTTCCATTATAAAGGGAATTAAGGTTAATAAAATAGATTATAGGCTGTGAGCTTTTGCGGATGATTTGCTGTTAACATTAACTCAGCTGCTAGAGTCAGTAACTGAAATGATGGAAATTATAGGTCAAAGGTTTCTGGATTCAAGGTAAATAGTAATAAGACAAAAATATTGTCGAAAAACATGTTTAGGGATGATAAGGAGGCATTAGTTTTGCACACAGGTTATGAAATGGTGAAAAAGGTGAAATATTTAGGAGTTTATATAACAGCCTCTAATGTTAAATTGTATGCTAATTTGGAAGACTGGCAAAGGGACATTAATAAATTTATCTGGGCTGGCAAAAAACCAAGAGTTAAGTTTAAGATTATGCAAGATGTAAGGGAACGAGGAGGACTTAAAGCTCCTAACTTAAAATTGTATTATGATGCTGTGGTATAGACATGGATTAGTGATTGGTTAAACTTAACAAATAAGAATATACTTTCTCTTGAAGGATGGGATTTGTTATTTGGTTGGCAAGCATATTTAATATATGATAAAAAGGTGGATTCAAATTTTAAGGCACATGTTTTAAGGAGTGCTTTATTGCGAGTTTGGAAGAAATATAAATTAAATTATAAAATCCCTATATGGGCAGTTCCAGCACAGGTAATAGAAGGGATATCTAGGGGAGTTAATTTGGATAAAGTTTCCTATAAGGAATTACTTCGTCCGTTTGGACAAAGTTGGCAACTTAAATCATTAGCAGATTTGAAACAAGAAAACATTGTGTACTCATGGTTTTATTATAATCAATTGTTAATGAGGTGGCGTATGGATCAAAAAGTTAGTATTACTATGCAGGATGAAAATTTAATGAAACAGATTAAAGATCAATCTCAAGCACATATTAAAAGAATTTATAATGTATTGGTGGAATTGGATTCAGAAACAGAATTGGTTAAGGATTGTATGATAAAATGGGCACAAAATATACAAGAACCGATTCTATTGGAAACATGGGAAAAAAATTGGATTAGAAATGTAAAATTTACGCAAGCCCAAAATTTAAGGGAAAATTTTTATAAAATGTTTTATAGGTGGCATCTGAATCCACAAAAATTGTCGTGTATGTATTCTAATTTACAATCCAAGTGCTGGAGATGTGGAAATTTAGATGCAACGTACTTTCATATGTGGTGGACGTGCAAGGTGGTTAAAGCATTTTGGATTAAGATTTAATAATAATAATAATAATAATAATAATAATAATAATAATAATAATAATAATAGTAAAGTTGGAAGGGACCTTGAAGGTCATCTAGTCCAACCCCCTGCTCATTTCGGACAAATGGCTGTCCAGTCTCTTCTTAAAAACTTCCAGTGTTGGAGCATTCACCGCTTCTGGAGGCAGGTTGTTCCACTGGTTAATTGTTCTCACTGTCAGGAAGTTTCTCCTTAGTTCTAGATTGCTTCTCTCCTTGATTAGTTTCCACCCGTTGCTTCTTGTCCTGCCTCCAAGCGCTTTGGAAAATAGCTTGACTCCCTCTTCTTTATGGCAACCCCTGAGATATTGGAACACTGCTATCATGTCCCCTCTCGTCCTTCTCTTCATTAAACTAGACATACCCAATTCCAGCAGCCGTTCCTTATA
>NW_015386889.1:611392-615645 GCF_001527695.2 Protobothrops mucrosquamatus
TAAATCTTATAACGGCTGCAAGATTGCTAATTGCTCAGCATTGGAAAATGAAAGGTATACCTACTATAGAAGATTGGGTAGTTAAAGTCTCAAATTTAGCTGAAATGGCCAAGATTTCCGCTTATGTGAAGGATTACTCACAAGAAAGATATATATTGGTTTGGAGAAGATGGATTGTTTATATTGAGTTGAAATATGGGACAAAAAATATCATTTGGTTTTTGAGTGAATTTCTGATTTTTAATATTTAAAATTATGTTAAAATGATGTTTAATAATTGTATATTTGTTTTAAAAGAGAGTTAAAGGAACTTACAGATTTGTTAGACTAATAGTTGATTAATGTTAGTTAGATTATGATTATTTTATTGTTAATCCTGTGATTGGCTCTTGGAAGTGGGGGGGGAGGGAGGGTTGGGTTTGGGGGGAGGGGGGATTTATATTGTAAAACTTTATAAAATTTTTAATAAAATAAAAATAAGAAAAAAAAAAGTTGGCCACTGACTTCCAGTTCCGGATCACGGCGCCAGCGGATGTGCGGAGAGACCCTTCTCCCCGCCGTCCGGTTTTCCTTCTTCGGAAGACCCTGGGAAGGGATGAAAGTTGCCCTGGAGGGGCGATCACCATTGGGGAGGACCCTCACTAGATTGTGGAGGGGCAGCAGCCTCTCTATTTGATCCAAAGCAGCTCCTCAGGACCGAAGAAGAAAAGAGCGGCCATTAACATGGCCGTTTATTAAGTCGCACCAGCTGAAAGCCCAAAGCACTACCAAGCATGATGAAAGCAACTGGAGGAGTTGGGTGAGACTATATTTTATCTTTTCTCTTTCCCAACTATTTTCCTGTAAAAGCCCTTGGAAATACCCTCTTCCCCCAGCTTAATTCTGTGACTTTTGCCTACTTCGGGAATATAAAGCTAAGGAAAAAAAAGGACAACAAGACTAAATGACCACATACCTGGATTTGTAATCTCTGGATACCTAGGCTTCCTAAAAGTTCTGCATTTCTACAAAAACTTATTGTTTTATTTCTTTGCTAAGCTGGAAAAAAAAGAATATTTCTTTTTTCCTTCTCTGAACTGGATAAAAGCTCCATTCTGTATGTTACTGGGGACATCTTGTGGCAAAATCTGGTACATCAAGTAAAAAAAAATTCTGACTGGGAGACTTCTGAGACTAAAATTTGTCCTTGACATTAACAAAAAGATAAGAACTTGAAACAGCTGGGTGGTGAAAATAACTCTTTATAGTGGAGGTGGACAGTTATTGACTTTTATTAAAAATAGCCTTCACTAAAGGACTATTTGTAAACATTACAGAAATGGAGGAACACCACCCACAGCTTAATTTCAAACTTATATTTGAAAAAATCTTAGAGGCTACTGAGCTAACGAATTCTAGAATGAAAGATATATGCACCACCTTAAAGCTACAAAATGCAGTTTTAACTTCAATAGATGAACCTACAACCCAAAAAGCAATAGAAGAAGAAGGAATTAATAACACAGTGGATTTTAAAGAATGTCAGCTACAATTTACTCAGAACTCCAACACCCAAACTTTGACCTCATTTAAAGACTCTACAACAGCAACAGAAACTGAAGAAAGCAATACTAAGACGGAACTTGCAGAGGACCTATATACACAATATACTGAGAATCTAGACAATCCAGATGATCCAAAAACAACTATAACACTGAACATGACTTTTCATCTAAACCAGCTGAAACCAGAAGAAGAAGACCAGCCTGAATGCATGACAAATATATTAAGTCAAATATGGATACTTAAACCATTTGGCCAACAATTTAATGATTGTGAAGGGACTAGCTTCCTTAATAGGCTGATGATTGGATGGTCTCCCTTGATTCAAATGATATATGCAGGAATGAAGGGAGATCCACCCAAGGATCCAAAAGCTCTTTTATGGAAGAGCCAGCGTTAGACTTAAAAAATGGTTTACTTTGTGTGACATTTAATGGAAGAGCTTTAAATCTCACGTAATGGGATAAGGAGATTTTAAAGACATTATTTGATTTAGTATTCAGGATTTATATCTATAAGGGAAACAAATTAGTTACTAAAATAATTGTTTTGAATTATAAAATAGAAGATGGATTTAGAGGGTAAAGGTTATTTTATGAGTAAGTGATGATGTTAGAATAAGAAGTAGAATGTGATTGTGAAATAAATTAAGAACTTATTTGAATAAATAATAAGTGTATTTTAGACATGATAATCATTTTGTAAATGAACTAAGGGAACCGTTGGTTATCCGAAACTTAAACACTATGGACATTAAACCAACTGGAATATTGTAATTGAAATCAGATAAAAGTTTAAAACAGGATCTGGAAACATAAAAGTTAAAAGTTGTTGATATATGTTTTAAATGACTGAGTTATAACTAGCAATGTATTAATTTGAATTTGGTATAACAATTAAGGGAAACAGAGAGGAAATTTTTGATGATGTAAACTGACATATGTATGGATAAGTGTGTTATTGGACTATGTACTACCCAACCACCATGTTGCTTCCTTAATACTCAAAGCTTTGTAAAAATGGGAAATTAATAAAACTTGTTTAAAAAAAAGAAAAAAGAAGTGGGCCACTAACTTGAAATGCTGCCGCCCTTCCCTCCTAGTCATGTGATCCTCCCAGTCATGTGACCCACAATGGTTCATATGTTGTCTACATGCACTCATTAGGGCAGATATACACACATATAAAATATAAAGGGAAAGCAGAAATCTCACATATATAACAATTTACTATGATGCAGAGAAGAAATTACAGGCAGGCTGCTTTCAGTTTCTCTTCATTCATTAATTAATGAACCAAATAGAACAGCCCTGAACACCATATTCAGGTTGGAAGTTTATTAAAATTTTAGAATAAAAACAGTATGGGCACACAGAGGCAAAATTAAATTGAGGTTAACATATTAACAGGCCTCTAGAGCCAACCACTTGAATTTATTTGCTTTTAGATTCAGCTAATTCTCCAAATCTAAAAATGTCTACCAGTGGTGGGATTCAAATAATTTAACAACCAATTCTCTCTGAAATCACAGAACCCTTTAAGAGGTGCATATGTAAAAACCAAGCTAAGGTGGAGGGGAGCTGCCTCATGCACCCCACACCTACTTACTTCAGGGTCACTCATGCTAAGTGACCTCTCCCCACCAGTTCAATGACCCGGCTGCCCACTTGTCTCTTCCCTTTCACTCCCGAGTTGGACTGCCACGCTACAAAGAATGGACCTTATTCAGTCCCCCTCACTGTTTTGGAGCCAGGGGGGAATGACGGTGAAAGTCTTTGCACTGCTGAGCAACAGCCATGTCTGCCCCTGGAGGGGCTTTCTTCGGTCCCTGCCACCCCTGAATTGTTTGTTATCAAGAACCTATGAAATTGTTACTCATTGCAAAAAAAAAAAATAGCCTTTGAAGACATTTTATAATAAGGTCTCTAGTAAGTATCATTTGATGCCTGTTTTGTTTGCACATTTGAAACACAAGAGATTGAGAGAGGTTAATGACTCTAAACTATAGATTACCAAAGCCATTTTCTTCTGTCATCTCTCTTCACCATTCCTTTCTCTCAGCTCTATTATTAAAGCTTGAATTCTTCTTTTGTTTGTGTGAAAAAGGAGAATTGTTCTTCTTACTGAATTTCATTCACTGTACTAGATGTTGCCCTAAATGCAATATTCATAGAAGTGTAAAATCTAATTAAACCCAGCAGCTTGCCTAGTGAAGCAGTGTTAAAATTAAGGGCTTTTATGATTTTAAAATTGTGATGTGGAGCCCTTTAATTACAAACACCTTACTTTGAGATCTGTTTTTAATTTTATTCTCTTTCTGTAATTAAAAATAATAAAAATAATCTGATATTCTGTTCAATAAGGAAGCTCCCTACTGGAAAAAGGTATACTATTTGTCCCCTGGTACATGCGATTGCAAAAGAATTGTGTTAGATCGCGCAGGCAGTAAGACACGAGTCGAGTGACAGTCAGCTCTCGGTTTATTGGCAAGGCATCAAGTAAATCCGGACTCGTTCTCTGGGCCAGGGGAGCCCTCTTTTATGGGATTCCCCTGGCTTGTAATCACACAATTCCATTGGCTGGCAAGACCCTGTTGCTAGTTAGCCAACCAGCAACGGGCATGAAACTGTATGCAGATGGAGAAGGGCAATCACCCTTAATGGGCGATCAATGGTGAAGGGCAATCACCCTTAATGGGCGATCAATGGTGA
>NW_015386889.1:618956-624037 GCF_001527695.2 Protobothrops mucrosquamatus
ACCCTGTTGCTAGTTAGCCAACCAGCAACGGGCATGAAACTGTATGCAGATGGAGAAGGGCAATCACCCTTAATGGGCGATCAATGGTGAAGGGCAATCACCCTTAATGGGCGATCAATGGTGAAAGGCAATCACCCTTAATGGGTGATCAGGATATGCATAGGGGATTAAGGGGGGGGAATACAAAGAACACAACAAATTGAAAGGCAGAAATTAAAACACAAACTAATCAATGCATTTGTTCTGGAAGATTCTATAAACATTAAGTATATATAGAAGCTAGCAAACAATATATCAAAAATATCTGCTGGGTATTGAATTATAACATACTTTGCACCTTGCTTATTTCTTTAAAAGAAAAAAAGTAATCTTATCACAGTTGGTTTTGAGCCAATTGCATGCCTTGTGCCTTTAAAATAATCAAAGCATAAATTGGCTGTTAATCTAATATGGGTTGTGACTTAGGGATATGTGGTCCACTTTGTATTTTCTACACTTTAATAATTTAGTTTATATACAGTATAATAATCTTTTTATACATTAATAAAAAATTATTACTTATTCACACTTTTTGATGTATGCATTGTTCAAAAACATGAAAAACAACTTTATTGAAGACAGTTCTTTAACTGTGACATGTATACATGTTTGTGAAAATGAAACCATCTCTTAACACACAGTTTGGGGAAATAAATATTCTTTCATATCTACATCTTTCCAAAAATATACACATTTTGGAATGGAAAATGACAATTACTCATAGCATCCCTACTTGATCGTCTTCATCTTAACAGAGCATAGATTCTTCCACTAAAATTTGGAATTTTGCAATATAATTTTTATTACACATTTAGCAAAACTATTGTAAGGCTGATTGGAAACAATAATATTTTGCCATAAAGTATTAAAGTACACAACCTGATAGTAGGTCAATTATAGTTTATTTTGCATTATTGTGAACAATGTGAAAGCTGTATGTTTGAATATTGGGCATTTTGAAATTCTCCTTTAAGCTGATTATGAGTGCCAAGGAATATTTTGATAGTGTAGGTTTATTATAATGGTCTTGGTTATGGTTGGTTGCACAGTTAGCCAAATGCTTGGACTGGATTTGTCATTTTTATCCTTCTATTGAGTCCTTTCCAAGGATCTAGGATAGGCAGGTGTTGTTGCTTATAGGAATAGAATAGAATAGAATAGAATAGAATAGAATAGAATAGAATAACAGTTAGAAGGGACCTTGTACATCATCTAGTCCAACCCCCTGCCCAAGCAGGATACCCTACACCATTTCTGATAGATGGCAATCCAGGCTCTTCTTGAAAGCTTCCAGTGATGAAGCTCCCACATCTAAAGGCAAACTGCTCCATAGGTTGATTGTTCTCACTGTCAGAAAATTTCTCCTTATTTCTATGTTGAATCTCTCCTTGATCAGTTTACATCTGTTATTCCTTGTCTGGTCTTCAGGTGCTTTGGAAAATAGGTTGATCCCTTCCTCTCTGTGACAGTCCCTCAAATATTGGAACACTGCTATTGTGTCTCCCCTGGTCCTTCTCTTCAGTAGACTATGTTTTCATATGTTTTAGCCTCCAGTCCCCTAATCATCTTTGTTGCTTTTCTCTTCACTTTTTCTAGAATCTCAACATCTTTTTTATAGTGTGGAGACCAAAACTGGTTGCAGAATAATAATAATAATAATAATAATAATAATAATAATAATAATAATAATAATAATAATAATAATAATAATAATAATAATAATAATAATAATAATAATAATAATAAAGTTGGAAGGGACCTTGGAGGTCATCAAGTCCAACCCCCTGATCAGGCAGGTAACCCTATACCATTTCGGACAAATGGCTGTCCAGTTTCTTCTTAAAAACTTCCAGTGTTGGAGCATTCACCACTTCTAGAGGCAGGTTGTTCCACTGGTTAATTGTTCTAACTGTCAGGAAGTTTCTCCTTAGTTCTAGGTTGTTTCCCTCTTTGGTTAGTTTCCACCCGTTGCTTCTTGTCCTGCCTTCAGGCGCTTTGGAAAATAGCTTGACTCCCTTTTCTTTGTGGCAGCCCCTGAGATATTGGAACACTGCTATCATGCCCCCCCTCGTCTTTCTCTTCGTTAAACTAGACATACCCAATTCCAGCAGCCGTTCCTTATATGCTTTAGCCTCCAGTCTCCTAATCATCTTTGTTTCTCTTCTCTGTACTCTTTCTAGAGTCTCAACATCTTTTTTACATCGTGGTGACCAAAACTGGATGCAGTATTCCAAGTGTGGCCTTACCAAGGCATTGTAAAGTGGTATTAACACTTCACGTGATCTTGATTCTGTCCTTCTGTTAATGCAGCCTAGCACTGTGTTGGCCTTTTTGGCAGCTGCAGCAAACTGCTGGCTCATATTTAGGTGATTGTTCACTAGGACTCTGAAATCCCTCTCACAGTTACTACTATTGAGCAAGGTACCCCCTATACTATACCTGTGCATTTGGTTTTTCTTGCCTAAATGTAGAACCTTACTTTTTTCACCATTGAATTTCATTTTGTTAGATAGTGCCCAGTGTTCAAGTCTATCCAAATCCTTCTGTATCTTAAGCCTGTCTTCTGGAGTGTTGGCTATTCCTGCCAGCTTGGTGTTGTCTGCAAATTTGATGAGTTCCCCATCTATCTCCTCGTCCAAATCGTTGATGAAGATGTTGAAGAGCACTGGGCCCAGAACAGAGCCCTGGGGCACCCCACTACACACTTCCCTCCATGTAGATGCGGTTCCATTGAGGACCACTCGCTGAGTACGGCCGGTCAGCCAGCTATGAATCCATCTGGTGGTGCTACTGTCTAACCCACATTTTTCTATCTTATCAAGTAGTAGGTTGTGATCTACTTTGTCAAATGCCTTACTGAAGTCCAAGTAAATTATGTCCACAGCATTCCTCTGATCCACTAATTTTGTCACTTGGTCAAAGAATGCAATAAGATTTGTCTGGCATGATCTATTTTTGACAAACCCAGGTTGTTTTTTAGTAATGACTTTGTTTGCTTCTAGGTGTTCACTGATTCGTTGTTTGATTATGTTTTCCAGGATCTTCCCAGGTATTGAGGTCAGGCTGATAGGTCTGTAATTTCCTGGGTCCATTTTTTTCCCTTTTTTGAAGATGGGAACTACATCAGCTCTTTTCCAGTGCTCTGATAGTTCCCCTGTGTTCCAGGATCTTTGAAAAATATAGTTCAGTGGTTCTGAGATCACATCTACCAGTTCCTTGAGACCTTGGGGTGTAATCCATCTGGTCCTAGCAATTTGAACTCATCTAGGTTGGACAGGTCCTCACTTACCATTTTCTTGCCTATCTTAACTTGTGTTTCTATTCTGTTTTTTATGGCACTATTTTTGATAGGTTGGTCTGTGTTTTCCCTTTGTGTAAAGACAGATGCAAAAAACAAGTTAAATAGTTCTGCTTTCTTCCTGTTGCTTGTCACGTTCTTGCCACTTTCACCCACTAATGGACCAATCATTTCCTTCACTTTTTTCTTGTTTTTCACATGTTGAAAGAAGCTTTTTTTGTTATTTTTGACTTTGGTCATAAGCCTTAGTTCATTTTGAGCCATGGCTTTCCTCACTTCATCTTTGCAGGCTCGGGCTATTTGCTGATATTCTGACTTAGTTATGTGCCCCTCTTTCCACTTTCTATACTTATCCTTTTTATCTTTCAATTTATCAGAGAGTTCTTTATGCAGCCATGCTGGTTTCTTTTGAGAGCTGTTATTTTTCCTCTTTGTTGGTATTGTGCTAGACTGGGCTTTTAGTATTCTAGGTGTGATCTTACTAAGGCTTTATAGAGTGGTGTTAGTACTTCACGTGATCCTGATTGAACTTCTTTGTTAATGCAACTTAGGATTTCATTGACTTTTTGGGCTGCTACCACTTATTTAATTGATTATCCACTAAGATTCCAGTTACTGCTATCAAGCCTGATTTTATCCAATCTACAGTATATCTGTACTTTTGATATTTCTTGCCTAAGTTAAGACTTTACTTTTCTCTACATTGAATTTCATTTTGTTAGATAGGGCCCAGTGTTCAAATCTATCAAGATCCACCTGGATCTTGAGCCTATCTCTAGGATATTGGCTATTCCTGCCAGCTTAGTATCATCTGCAAATTTGATAAGTTCCCCTTCTATTGTCTCATCTAAGTTGTTTATGAAGATATTGAAGAGCACTGGGCCTAAGACAGAACCTTGTGGTACCCCACTGCTTCCTTCCTTCCATGTAGACGTAGTACCATTGAGAACTACACATTGAGTTTGTCATTGAGTACAGTTTTCAGCCAGTTACAAATCCATTTAATGGTGATGCTATCTATCCACTTTTTTCTAGCTTTCCAAGAAGTAGGTTATGATCTACTTTGTCGAATGTCTTGCTGAAGTCTAAGTATATTATGTCCACAGCATTTTGCTGGTCTACTAATTTAGTCACTTTGTCAAAGAATGAAATAAGATTGGTTTGGCATGATCTGTTTTTAACAAACCCACACTGGCTACTAGTTATTACTTTGTTTCTAAATATTTTTTTATTACCTTTTCCAGTATCTTCCAGGTATCAATGTTAGGTTGATTGGTCTGTAGTTTCCTGGGTCTGTTTTCTTTCCCTTTTTTGAAGATGGGAACCACATCAGCTCTTTTCCAATCCTCCGGTGCTCTAGGATTTTTGAAAGATATGATACAGTGGTTCTGAGATGACATTTGCCAGCTCCTTCAGAAATCTGGGATGTAATCCATCAGGTTTGGGTTCAAGATCAGACAGGTGTTCTCTTACCATTTTTTTGTTTATTTTAACTTTTATTTGTAGTCTGTCTTTTTTGGTTATGTCTTTGGTAGCTTGATGCTGTTTATTTATTTATTTATTTATATTTGAATTTATATCCCGCCCTTCTCCCGTAGGACTCAGGGCGGCTGACAATCTATTTAAAATACATACAAAACAATACAAATTTAAAATTAATTAAAAAGAATATTAAATATTTGTCGAATTTAAAATATAATTAAAACCCCCTTAAAAATTACCCTAGGCCAGTCCTGCAAGCTGG
>NW_015386889.1:625867-635735 GCF_001527695.2 Protobothrops mucrosquamatus
CATAGCAGGGGGCCAGGTATATTATCAACAGGCCCACTTGCACCCCATGCCCCCACTTCACAAGGAGGGACTCTGCACCGTCTATCTGAGGCACAGTGGCCTCCCTTGGACACAGGCTCTCCCTTATAATGACCGCTACCCCCCCGCCCCTACCCCGGGTCCTCGGCTGATGGAATGCCTGGAAACCTGGTGGGCACAGGTCAACAAGGGGAACTCCCCCCTCCATGCCCAACCAGGTCTCGGTGATACCTGCCAGGTCCGCTCCCCCCTCCTGAATAAGTTCTTGGATGAGGGGGGCCTTATTCACCACGGACCTGGCATTGCACAGCATCAGCCGATGGTCCCGGGCCTGAAGATCCAAGGTCCCTGGATATTATCCACAGGATGTAAGTTATTCCAGGTAAAGTTGCCTTTTTTGCAATTGACTGATGGTGATTGGGTCAATTACAAAAGGCAGCATTATTATTATTTTAATAATAAATTTGAATGCAAATACTGCTTGGCTATGCATTCTCTTTTTATTTAATAATAGTGATTATCTCAAACTAGCAACAAAAGGTTTAGTTAATTACCGAAAAGATTCGCAATATTGATTTAATGTTTGTGAGTCAGGACTGAATTGCAGAGAAAAAGAAGACAACCAGCAGCAAGATAGATGGATTTGATTACAGTGATAAAGCATGCATCATTAGAAGACATGAAGCACCAAGATGGGAATTTAAAAAAAAAATCAGTGTGGTTACTAAAAATTTAGACTGACTTGATGATACATAATGAATCATTTGGTTGGCATTTTCTCTACCTCTTTCTCTCTCATCTGTCTGTCTCTTTCATCTGTCTGTCTGTCTGTCTGTCTCTTTCATCTGTCTGTCTGTCTGTCTGTCTGTCTGTCTGTCTGTCTGTCTGTCTGTCTGTCTGTCTGTCTGTCTGTCTGTCTGTCTGTCTGTCTTTGGTACTGTTCAGAGCAGAGACAGGTTTGGCTGTCATTGATTACAATTACAGGAAGTCATCTCTATTGAATTACTGTTAACAACTGTTCTAAAATACAACATATAAAAGAATAGCTTTTCAACCAATCTTTGCCCTTACAAATGTTGCAATGTCCATGGTCATGAGATCATCATTCAGGTGCTTCACAACTGGCATGCATTTACCACAGTTGCAACAATCACATCATCATCATTTGGCTGATTTGCAACCAGCATGTAACAGAGATAATAGAAGTAGAACTAACCAGTATGTAACAGAGATAATAGAAGTAGAACTAACATCAAAAGTCACAGTCACATGATGACTCGCTTAACAATAAAATAAAGTGATGTTTTAAGCCCATTGCGGTAATGTGATTTTCTGCTTAGTGATTGCAATGTTTAGTGTCTGAGTTGCCAGGCTCAGTTATGGTTGTTAAGCAAAGACTACCTATATTAGCTTAATGTTATACAGGAATTTACATTTTTGTTTATTGTAGTTTAAATTCAAGGGGGGAAAGGCTATGCAGATGCCTTTCTTATTACATTGTATTCTTCTCTTTAAGGATACATGCTAATATAACTTCATAGCTAGTATTTGATAAATATGCAATGGACAGTTTCAGTCAAACTGGAGCAAATTCTAGAGCATGGGTGTCAAACTTGCTGTGTCACATGACGTGTCGTGACGGATCACAACTTTTTTTGCATTGCCAGAGCTGGGGTGGGCACAGCCTCCATATGATGCAATCGGCCTGTGGGCTGGCAGTTTGACACCCCTGTTCTAGGGGTGTCAAACACCTCTAGAACAGAGGTGTTCTAATAACATTGATCGTTGGGAGCTCCTGTGACAACCAGATAAGGGTAAAACAGTAATAAATCACATTTGGATGAATTGCCATTAATTCAAGACAATGTTACTGTTTGGGGCACTGGAATTTTAATCTTTCTGTTCTATGTTAGTTCAATTTTCAGCACATCCCATTAAAAGTCACTAGGAGAGTAAGTCTTTTTTGCTTCTTGGATAAACTGTGAACTCTGTATTAGCATAAAAGAGACTATCCTATGAATTGCATCAAATACTTGTTAATCACAGGCCCCATTTGTGAGAGTAATGCCTCATTAAATGCCATCTTTTAAAAATTACCTCCTCTGGTGCCTCACGGGCAGCTAAATTTCTTGATTACTGTCACATTTTAATGTGCTGATAACAATTTACAATATTTTAGAGCTTGATTTTATCTTTGCAAACATCTGGGGTTTCATGCCAATTAAAACAAGCCAAGTTATTAAGCGAGATGCCACAGTGTTGAATCCTATTTTTTTTCTATTCTTCAACAGTTTTGTTAATAATTTGAATGAAGAAGCATAAAAAATGTTTACCAAATATACAGATGGCACAAAATTGGATGAGGATAGCTAACAGTCTAACAAAGAGCAATTACACTGAAAAAAATCCATCTTAATTAGTTAAAGGAATGGGCTAAAAATAACAGAATGAAATTTCATAGAAAAGAAGTAAATATATTTGCATATAGAACAGAAATAAAATGTGTAAGTATAAGATGGGGAATATGTAGTAACAAGTTCTTATTACTGTAAAAAATGGAAAAGATTTTGTTTTTACTGAATGCTTTTAAACCCATTAATGTAGGTGTATATACACTGCAAAAATCTGTTTCCAAAGTAAACCAGCCTAAAGGCACAGGAAGTAAATAAATCTTGGAAAAATAATGGTTACATACGGTAATTGATTATGAGTCAACAGTATTATGTGGGTAAAAAATAAAATAATTTTTAAGATTATCAATATAAATAAAAGTGTTCAAATTGCAAGAAATACTTTTTCAATATTGTAATGACACCACACTTTTATGTTTCAGAGAAATGGGGGGGGGGACAACTATCAACTAAGATCTATGAACTGAGGAATTAGAAATACTGTACCTTGAGAAGACTGATGGGGGATGGCTATTATTGTTCAAGGTTCAGTTGCTTTTGAATGTTCAAAAGACAATAAGCTTGGTCTCATTTTCATTGGTTTGATTCCTTTCCACTATGTCCAAAATAGCTACACTCTAGCTTCAATATTATGGTGCTTCTAGTGAACAATCTGAGTTTATTTCATGTGTTTAGTTTTATAGTTTAAAATATGGTTGCGTATCCTGTTTTAATTTTTGATTAGGGATAGCCCAAAGTTAGTTATAAGATGAGCAGTTATATAAATGTTTTAAATCGATCAATCAATAATAAAGTTGAAATTATTTTCCCACATGTTTTAAATTATAACTCTTTAAATATACTGTGGTTTTATCTATTTGATCAAAATATCAGTTATTAGAATTTCTTTTTATGATACACTTATAATGATACTTCTGACATTCATCTATAAATCTAATAGTAGATAGGATGACATCTTTACGAAAAATTGAATTCTGCAGCATCATTTCTATTACTTTTTCTTTTTTCTTTTTGCAGTTTTAAATGATTCTGTTTCATTTTTGCATTCATTTGCATTTTTAAAGAAGTCCCCATTAAAATTATGAAATTATAATTTTTTCCCTTCATACTTAGACATTTTGTATCTTTTCATGTATAGGTGGTTGTCCACTTACAGCTATTCATTTAGTGACTGTTCAAAGTTATAATGGGTCTAAAAAAGTCACCTCTGATAATTTTTTACACTTATGGCTGTTGCAGCATCCCTGTGGTCATATAATCACAATTTAGACACTTGGCAAATGGCTTATATGTATGATTGTCACAGTGTCCCGGGTCACGTGATCACCTTTTGCAGCCTTCTGACAAGCAAAGTCAGAAGAAGATTCACTTAATAATTGTGTTAATAACTTAACAACTGCAGTGATTCACTTAACAGCTATGGCAAGAAAGATTGTAAAATTGAGCAAAACTCACTTAACAACTCACTGTGCATCCTTCTGATGATTTTTATTATTAGAAAGACATAGGGCAACATAGAGAGAAATTGGTGTATTAAAGAATAATTATATTTTTGCTATGTTTTAGGTTGTAAAGTACAAATTAAAATTTGTGTTATTCTTTTGTCCTGTTTTGTCTATTAGAAATGTTACTTAGTAGGCCAACCAAATACTGATATTTCATTAAATATATTTTTATTACCATAAGGACAAGAATATTCTTAAAATTACAATTTATATTCAGAAAAAAGAATCAAGCAACTAATCCAATCCCATCCATAGCACTTTTTCATGTGAACATTTAAAAAAATGTTTGAACAAATATACAGATCTGAAATCTCCACATTTTAGAGCTATAAAGACTTTCTACTCTTGGTACAATGAAGAACAATTTTGTATGGCAGGAGTTGTTTTTGTTTGTGGAATTTATTTCATATTCTCATTTCTTTGAAAGTTGTAATAGTAAATTATATCCTTAGGAACTGCCAGATTCATATCAAGATATTCATAACAATTATGATAGAAGTAAATCTTCAGGTACCTTCCTCTTTTTTTCAATTTTCATTGCATTAAGAAAGTGACACTATCTTTGCAGTATCTAGGATTACAATATGCTTATGCAGACGTTGTTAGTCAGGCTTCAATATTTTTTCACAGAATTTGATTCTAACACAATCTGTATGAAAGTCAGTTGTTCATTTTGTCTCACTAATCTTTAATTAAATTAAAGATTTTAATTTATTGCTACAGTTCTTCCTAATATAGGTCTGCCAAAGCTTTTCTTCCTGGATGTTATTCCAACCTGTATTTTCAATGTTTGATAAAATTTGCTCTTGTTTTTAATCAAACAGCCAAAAATCAAAGTCAAATGACTTGTCATGTTTTGGAGTCTCAGGGAGCCCTTTGCAAGCTGAATTGATAAAGGAACCTGAAAAGAGTCAAGTTCCTATTAATTTAATTACTTAAGGGCATTGCCACACAAGAACTGTTCATAATTCAAAAACAATTTTCAACCTTTGTTGTCTCTGAGTGGTTTTTGTATTTTTGATTCAGTTGTAATTTATTTCAAAGTGTAATTCCTTGAAATACATCAGCTCTATGGATCTATTTCCATTTGAAAGAATATTTACCTTATTCCAGCTCTGGTTTCTAGATTTCAGCTACCATAGCAAACCCATGAAGTTCAAAACTACTTGATATCTTTGTCTGACACAGGTATCATTCACATATGGATAAATATGTGTGGGTCTATATCTACAATAAATTTGTATTTATGTCTTTGTCTATCTGTGACTATATCCATATGCACTGTATGCAGGAAATAAGAATGTAGATGATATTTGGAAATACTTTACTTTATTTATATTTTCTAATGAAATGTTTGTTTCTGGAGGTCTGTGCCAGGTCTGTGGGTGGGGTTGGCAATTATTGCTCTTAGTTCACAATTATAAAAAATGAATAAAAATTGTACAGATGGTCTTATTTGTTTTCATTTGGGAGGGGGGAGATAGGAGGAAGAAATAAGCCTGGAGTGTAGAACTCCAGCTATGGCTGTTTCCAAACCTCCTCTTAGACCGGGTGGTTTCCAAAGAGCCTCAAACTTTTTGGTGTTGCAAAGAATCACATATCCCCCGACACCATTGTGAGCATCATGTTTTAATTATCTGAATCTGGGAAACATCTGCTGCTTTCTTATAAATCCAGATGTTTAGTGCACCATAGATATGTTGATTTTGCTAACAAAATGCAAAATGAAAAGCTGATGGCTGATTCAAGGATCAACTCTTGTGTAATTTTACTTGAATGGCACAATTAAAAGCAATTGAAAGAGGTGTTACAGAAATAGTGTATCATTAGTGGAGGTAAACAGCAACTTGCAAGAGAACAGATGTTGCATTTAAAAAACACCGTGTTGAAAGCCTTAAACCTGTTTGGGCATGTATTCAAACTAAATTTGAAAGAGCTATAGGCAATATTTTTTTCATTGTTGTTCAAAAACAAATCATAAAAAGCAGGCTTTGCACAAATTAAAAAGAAAACAGATGACCACCAGATTCAAAGAAAGAAGTACAGAAAAATTTAAATCTTTGCTGCCCTCCAGTGATTATTCAAGTTTTGCAATCCTACTATAAGTTCATCTAGCTTTACTGAATACTCATGAAATGGACATGAGACAGTCAGGGTACATTGGACATGAAGTCAGTCAGGTCATCTTTAGTGTGGCAATTGGCCTTGAAATAAAGTGAAATTGTGTTATATCTGTCCCATGAATAAAATTAATTATTTAATTAGAGCCATGGATGGATAACAAATAAGTGTACCATTTAACTTTAATAATTACATTTAAGCAACATGTCAGATACAATGATAATAGCTTATTACAGTTTTAGGAAATAAAATTGTTTCTTTGGAAATAAACCAGAAAAAAAAAAAGAAATAAGAAAATTTAAAACCATATTTTTAATTGGAAACATGGGTTTAGCTATTCTTGTATCATTCCTGAAATCTGAGCTTCAGATAAGATTCATTCTTCTTCATAAAGTTAGGAGGAGGAGGAGGAGGAGGAGGAGGAGGAGGAGGAGGAGGAGATTTTCATTCTCTAATATGGAAATAAAAAATGACAGACATGTTGTACAAAATATAAAATTAGAAAATCTTCTGTGATGCATTTCCTTATTTCAACAATCAGATGTGTCAGGAAACAAAATCAGTTGGTGATTTTTATATAAACGTAGACCTTGTAAAATACTGAATAACAATACAAAATACAGAATGGACAACTTGCTGCCACCAGTTTGCCACCACCAAGTTGGCTCTGCCAACTCATCGCTGCCAAATCATCACAGGACAACTTGCCGCAGGCGGCCAGAGGGAAAGCCAGGTGGGCAGATTAATGAATGGGTGAGCAGTGCATAGAGTGGCAGCAGTGGCTGGTCGCTTCCCATTTTCACACTCTCATTGCTGCCACCTCTACCACTGCCACTGCTGAGCTCCGGGTTGAAGAGGCCAGGGATGGCAGCAGCAGTGGGCAGGGCAGGTGGTGGGAAGGCAGTGGAGCCAAGGGTATCCTATTTTCATATATCCCACTGTCTCTGCCACTTCTGCCAACCTCCAGGGCAAAGAGGCCAGGGATGGCAGTAGTGGTGGATAGGGCAGAGAGGCAACAGTGGCTGGGGGCATCTCATTTTCACACACACACCTGCTGCTGCTGCTGTCCCCAGCCTCTTTGCTTGGCATGGTACAGTGGCAATGATGGCAGGGGATGTGAAATGAGATGCCCCAGACAATATTGCCACTCTGAGCTTTGCCCATCCACTTGCTCATTCAGTTCTCCCTCCATCTGCCCATGGTGAGTTGTCCCTGCAGTGAGTTGACTGTGTGGAGTTGTCATAGACCCCAGGAAATAGGGTATTTCAGAAGATTTTTATTAGATGTTCCATTTACCAGTATATTATGGATTAGAAATATCATATTTGAAATGCAGAAATCTGAAAAATAAATCTGGAATTAAGGTTTTGGGTATCTCCCTGGTATCATCTAGCAATTGTAGTTCTAAACAGTATGCTGCAAGTAATGCTTCAAACAAGTGTTCATCGTAGCTAACAGATGAGCAGAGATGTCAGAGGCCATATGAGCTCAGCCTTTAGTAATAACTGAGATAAAATACAGTAACATACATGGTTTACAAATGATTATTCTTTATTTTAAGACGGAAGGAGGTAAAATGCATGAATTGGCACAATTGCACATCTTGGCAAGAATTCGAAAGAGTCATGAAATAGCTAATGCTTCAATGGACTGAATCGAAGTCAGAGACTGCCCATAGTAAATGTCTTCCCCTCCCCCCAATGATTACTTTAGAACTTACATATAAACATTTGCTTGTAATAGTGAAAAAATATCAGTGACATTCTTGGTTTTCAATATGATAAACCAAAGCAGTCAGTTCAATGCCCTCAGCCTGCCTTTTTCAGGAAAAAAAATAAAAAGGGAAGGGAAGGGGAATAGAGTGGAGTGGAGTGGAGGGAAGGGAAGGGGAAACAAGGTAAGAAGTGGAAAGAGGGAAGGGAGGAGAAGGATACTGTTAGTATTTGAATGCCTTGATTGTCTCCTTGCGTACAACTGATTGAATGTATTAAAATATGTGCTTGGAAGCAGGGGCCTCATTATTTTTTCTTGTTCTCTAAACTAAACTCATGATGAATCTGCTGCTTACAGATGGACTCAGCATATTAATTCCAATAGCCTTAATCCACATCGAAATAGCCACTCTGAACTTCCACATGTCTTTTGGCTTGAAGTACTCTTTGTTATCAGTTGAAAAGTTCCAGCATTTATTACAGCAAATGATATAATAAATGTGAGCAAATGAAACAATTATGGTAGTTGAAAGCTACAGCTTAAAAAGAGAGAGATTGCAAAGTCCTCTTTGACTAACAAATATAAATTTGCTATTGATTTACATGTATTTTGATAGAAATTGCCAGATAATAATAAGAAAGGGCAAATATTGAAATCTGTCACTCCAAATGCTTTTTCTTTCAACATTCATTTTCCCACTGTACTATAAACTTAAGGGATCTGAAAGAGTTATATCAAAATATGAGCCAATTTATATATGACTCAGAATTCAGAAGGTCTTGGGCAAAATTTATTCCCTTCCAGAAGAAATTATTTTTACTCCTGCCAAGCTATCGATATCATTGGCACATAGACTTCCCATTTCCCCTTTGCCCATTGCTATTTTCCATGTCAATGTTCAATAGACACTGTTTACTGTTCTTGATATGATCAGAAACAGACCCACTCTAGGTGAGTGCTGAATTGGGTGCTCTTAAGACCTACATATATATANTATATATATGTAGGTCTTAGGTTATATATATAACCTAATCCAAAAAGAAACCCCCACTAAAATCCAAGACAGAGAACAAGAAAACAGCAAAGCCCTCCTCCCATACATAAAAGGCACCACAGACAGAATCAGCAAGATCCTCCACAAACACAACATCAAGACAGTATTCTGCACAAACTGAAAAATATCCACCATCCTAAGAAACCCCAAAGACAAAACTGAGTTAGAAAATCAAGGAGTATGTGAAATCTCATGCACCGCCTGCCCCACCACATACATCGGACAAACCAACAGAAGAATAAATGCACACATTAAAGAACACAAGAACTCAGTCAGAAAAGAGGAACCAACTTCTTCCCTGGTCCAACACCTTAAAGCCACAGGACATAAAATTGACTTTAAAAAGACCAGAACTATTTCCAAAACTGAACACTTTAACAACAGAATAATCAGAGAAGCCATCGAGATAGAAAAATGCCCACACAGCATGAATAAACGAGATGATACCTCCCGCCTACCAGCCATTTGGAAACCCGCCCTTATTGGCAAACGAGTCCCTAACACAAAGAACGACACCAGACCCACACTCACGAAAACCACACATCCACGCAAAAAGCAAACCCAAACCCACACAGATGATGAGGCACGACCACAAACTAGAAGCCAGTCCACAGCTGCATCATTAGCCACTTTAAACCCCTCCAATCCATACATGAAGAAAATTGACACCCAGCATAAAGATGTGGCACGACCACGAACACGAAGCCAAACAACAGCAATGAAGCTCACCATCTCAAATCCCCCTGCAACTCAGACTAACCTGAAAACAACAAGGCCCCCACCCAAACAGAACACTCCCCCATCCAATCAGAGCACAGCCAACCCCCCATCCAAAATAAAAGCCTCTCCCATCAGCAAAGAGATTCAGCAAAGAATCATTCCCAGAGAGAAATCATCCAGATGCCCTAAGCTCTATGGTCTCCCCAAGATACACAAAGAAGGAACCCCACTTAGACCCATAGTCAGCTCCATAGGCTCACCTCTACAAAACCTAGCCAAATTTCTCGCCAAACAACTACAACCCTATGCAGAATCCATCACCTCAC
>NW_015386889.1:638248-641172 GCF_001527695.2 Protobothrops mucrosquamatus
TCCGGTGCACCCTGCCCCCTCCCTTTTTGTTTATACCTACTTCCTATGTCCTCCAATTCCTCTCCCTTTCCACCATCTTTTCTACATTGTATTGCCAACTCCACTGTCCCCTGCTCCCTATCCCCCTCCTTTTGTCCATAATCCTCACTACCAGTCCGGTTGCTACCCTTCATTCCCTGGGGCCCTTTTGCTGTCCTCCTCATCCGTCCCTTAACTTCCCTCCTCCTCCCTTCTCCCTCCACTCAACTCTCATTTCCCCCGTTGTTGATCTGTCTTTCCTCTATTCCTTCCCTCCCCCCATCTCTATCGCCTGTCACGTTGGCCCTACTATCCCCCCCACCTTCCCCCACACATTCTCTATCTTCTTCCTCTCCTCTCTGCCCCTCTTTTACCCACTTTCTCTGGTCACACAAACCCTCCGTGTCATCCAGTTCCCCCCTCCACACTCCCCTTTTCTTGCCGTGTTGCTGGTTCCACTGCCTCCTGTACCCTATCCCCCTCCTCTTGCTCCTCCTCCTCGCTTCCGATCCAGTTGCTGTCCTTCGTTTCACCCCTCTGGTCTTCGCCATGGCCCTCAGTCCAATTACGCCCCCCCACTGTTGTCAACCAAATTTCCCCATCGTTTGCTCCAACTCTCCTCCTCCCCCCACCTTCATTGTTTCCAGTCCCCGTATCGTCCCTGGGCCTCCAGTTCTGCTGCCCTCGTTGGTACTGGCAGTTCGTTTCACAGCAGGGGGTCAGTCCGGTTTTTCCCCGTCCCTCCGGTATTTTCGGGTCGTTGTTGCTCCTGGTTGACCCCTCCCCTCACCCTCAATCTCTTTCTGTCTCTGGTCCTCCTCTTTCACCTGGGTGCCCCAAAGATTACTAGTGGGGCAGTCCAGGGCTCTCCTCGGGGGTGTCCTTCCCCTCTGGTTCTCCAGGGGTGGGGGGTGGGGGGGTGGCGAGCTCTCCAAGGCGTCGGTGGTCGCTCGTCTATCTGCCTGTGCCCTCCTTGTTTCTTCTATGGGGGTGTGCCGCCCGGCCCTCTGCCATCTATGCTGGGATTGGGGGTCGCCTGCGCTCCACGCCTTCAAGGCCAGATGTGCCGGACACAGGTCAATGTGCCGGTTGATGGAGTCACCATTCGAGAGCCAGGCCTCCTTGAGTAACCGGCCCCCTTTTGTGATGTCGCTAGCTAGGACACGCACGTTATTGAAGTCAAAACAATGTCCAGACTCTGCCATGTGGGCCCACACCTGGGAGCGTTGCTCACCTCTTTTCACCGCCAGCTTGTGTTCATGGACCCTGGTCTTTACTCTTTTGGAGGTCTCCCCAACGTAGTTGCTGGGGCAGTCTTTGCAGTCAATCCTATACACTACCGCCGACTTTTCCACGCTGGGGAGTGGGTCCTTGGGCCGCATCACCTTGGAGCGCAACGTTTGGTTCGGTCTATGGGCCACTTTCACCTTGTACGGTGCCAGCAGCCTAGCTGTTGCCTCCGAGACATTGTTGATGTATGGAAGCGTGACTCGGGTCGTCCGTGGCGATGGCTCCTCTGTCTCTGGTTGGTCTCGGGGTTTGGGGGGCACACTGTGGCGTCTGATGAACCCTGTGGGGTACCCATTGCGCCTGCATACGCGGAGTAGATGGTGTCTTTCCTGTCTTTTGGCTTTTGCCGTGCTGCAGTGGAATCAACTCGTCCAAATAATGTTCTTATGCAGCTGGCTTTGTGGGCCACCGGATGGTTGCTGGCAAAGTGTAGTATCCTATCCGTGTGGGTTGGCTTACGGTATACCTCCGTGCTCAGGGTCCCATCTGGCCGGCAACGTACCAGCACGTCCAAAAATGCCAGCGCCCCCTGATTCTCCTCCTCCTCCGTAAACTGGATGTCTGGGTATACCGAGTTGAGTACCTTCACAAAGTCAGCTTTTTGATCCCTTTTGATGACTACAAATGTATCGTCCACGTAGCGGGACCAGAATTTGGGATGGTATTGGGCCATCGCTACGTGTTCTAGTTGCTGCAGCACAGCCTCCGCTATCACACTTGAGATGGGGGACCCCATGGGCGTGCCTTTGATCTGCTCGAATGTGGTCCCCTGAAAGGTGAAATACGTTTTCAGGCACACTTCGAGCAGTCTCATCAGATCTTCAGTGCGGAGGGGGTCCTGGTCTTGACCCAGCCCTTTCTGATTTAACTGGTCCCTGATCACCATGATGGCTAGGTCTTGCGGGCTAGCCATCACGGTGATCAGGGACCAGTTAAATCACCCACCCCCCACCCCTGGAGAACCAGAGGGGAAGGACACACCCGAGGAGAGCCCTGGACTGCCCCACTAGTAATCTTTGGGGCACCCAGGTGAAAGAGGAGGACCAGAGACAGAAAGAGACTGAGGGTGAGGGGAGGGGTCAACCAGGAGCAACAACGACCCGAAAATACCGGAGGGACGGGGAAAAACCAGACTGACCCCCTGCTGTGAAACGAACTGCCGGTACCAACGAGGGCAGCAGAAGGACGACTGGAGGCCCAGGGACGATACGGGGACTGGAAACAATGAAGGTGGGGGGAGGAGGAGAGTTGGAGCAAACGATGGGGAAATTTGGTTGACAACAGTGGGGGGGGGGCGTAATTGGACTGAGGGCCATGGCGAAGACCAGAGGGGTGAAACGAAGGACAGCAACTGGATCGGAAGCGAGGAGGAGGAGCAAGAGGAGGGGGATAGGGTGCAAGAGGTAGCAACACGGCGAGAAAAGGGGAGTTTGGAGGGGGGGGAACTGGATGACACGGAGGGTTTGTGTGACCAGAGAAAGTGGGTAAAAGAGGGGCAGAGAGGAGAGGAAGAAGATAGAGAATGTGTGGGGGAAGGTGGGGGGGATAGTAGGGCCAACGTGACAGGCGATAGAGATGGGGGGAGGGAAGGAATAGAGGAAAGACAGATCAACAAC
>NW_015386889.1:642406-643988 GCF_001527695.2 Protobothrops mucrosquamatus
GGTCTAGGAGGAATCTTTTTGTGTGAAGTTCATTTCTGATTAGGGCCAATTCTGTTCTTTTCAGGATGCGTTTGGTGGCTGCAGAGTTGGAGTGGAATTTCAATTGGAAGCATGTGGGGGTTAAATTTTGATCTCGGCAGTTGCATAGGAATGCGAGGTCACATAAAATGGAAGCTCTTTGGACTTCAAGTTTTTCATAAGTCCTGGTCAGATGGTGGATTTCCTCCCCGTAGAGGTACGATATTTGTTTTCTGAGGTTTTCGCGGGTGTTTGTATGTAGGTCTTTAGTTATTCGGGTTTTCTCCCGCGTAGAATTAGAAGTGTCTTGGCGACGTTTTGACGAGCCAATCGCCGTTCTAACTCTCAATGAAGTGAGAACGGAGTTAGAACGGCAATTGGCCATTGGAGCGTCACGACAGCACCTATGGGCCGGGTGCAAAGGTGGCCGGAATATAAGAAGTGCCCTCCCATTGACCGACACGGATCCCTGAAGATGCCGGCAGAGACCCGGTGAAAGCTTGGGTCATTATTTATTAAAAATTTTTAAACTTTTAAAGGTTTTGTTTTTCCTGGAAGTTTTAATAAAATTTTAAAACACCAAGCTTTCGCCGGCCCACTCCCAGCATCATCAGGGTAACCGGCAGTAGGAGTGGTGCCTTTTGCACCCAGCTCCTGGACCTCGTGATCGGGCCCAATCGATCCTCCTGCGTTTGAGTTCTAATCCTCGTATCACAAGCTGTCACATTCCTGCTTCCCTTTTCCTCACCCTTGTTCCTCACCCTTGAGGGGAGGAGGTCGATGAAAGCAATCCGGAGGACAGTGGTTTGGCATGAGACGAGTGGGACGGAATCTGGCACAGCGCAGGAGCTCAGCATGTGTGAGCTGGCAGAGAAGTTCGACAAGAATGAGAAAGGGGGGAGGAAAGCCGTAACACAGGTGGTTAGGAAGAGAAATGGGGGGAATGAACAAGGAGGTGTCCTGTGTGCAAAATTAAATCCCGCTAGTGTACGAGCAAGAAAGTGCAAGAACAAGGGTGAGGAAAAGGGAAGCAGGAACGTGACAGCTTGTGATACGAAGATTAGAACTCAAATGCAGGAGGATCGATTGGGCCCGATCACGAGGTCCAGGAGCCGGGTGCAAAAGGCACCACTCCTATAAGTAGCCACCCCACCTACTGCCAGTTACCCTGATGATGCTGGCAGTGGGCTGGCGAAAGCTTGGTGTTTTAAAATTTTACTAAAACTTTTATAGTTTTTAATGAATTTCCTGGTGGTCTTACATCTTGTGATTACCGAACATGAATTTACCCAGGAATCACCTTTTTAGCTTTAGAATCTTAAGTAACTATATATATATATATATATATATATATATATTTGTTTTTTCAGAACACAACCAAGTCCCCGCCCCCTCATTTCAAACCCCACTGGCAGTTAAAAGAGAGAAACAGCAGACATTTCATATTACTCTAAGAAGCACAAAGCTAAAAGCACAAGCCTGATGATGATGAATGTGATTTCATCGAAACGTCGCTATGATACTTCTAATCTTACACGGGAGAAAACCCGAATGACCAAAGACT
>NW_015386889.1:647878-681628 GCF_001527695.2 Protobothrops mucrosquamatus
TGTGATTGGTGTAATTGTAAATGGGATGCTTTATTGTCTTCCCATGAAACTTCTCTATTGATACCTCCTCCTCTTGTTGCCTTAGCTGGAGAAAGACTGTTTTTCCGAGTGGGCTGCCACCTTCTAGTAGGCTCTTTATCTGTCCCCAAGAGTCTGTGCTCATTTTCCTCCCCTCCTTCTTCCTTCTCCTGATTACTGGGTCTACCCATATCTGCTGCAAAGACTTCAGTGGAAGTGCCTGTAGTCCAATGCTGCGCCTGGAGCAGAACAGCTATATCTTATAAAAATTTTCTCTTAAATTTTGGGCTTGAGTAAATTTTACATTTTTAACCCAAATTGTCTCCCATGTATCCAATGAAATCGATTCTTGAATATTTTGAGCCCATTTTATCATACAATCTTTAACTAGTTCCATTTCAGAATTCAATTCAATCAAAGCATTATAAATTCTCTTTATATGTGCTCGGGTTGGATCTTTAATCTTTTTAATCAAATTCACATCCTCCAAAGTAATACCAACCTTCTGATCTAAACTCCACCTCATTAACAATTGATTATAATAAAACCAGGAATATACAATATTTTCTTGTTTCAAATCCGCTAAGGATTTAATTTGCCAATCCTGTCCTACCAAAGAACATCAACAACTCTTAACTTGGAGATCAGAAGAAAACAAATACAGGGAAGACTAAGACACGCCCAGACCTAGGCTGGATCACATGCCTCACACAGCCAATACTATGTCTTAATCAAAAACAGTTCTCATTGGCTGGTTTGTTGCTATGGCTATTCCAGTTCATAAAATTTCTTACACAGTGACAGTGTTTTGTGTAATTACAAAATGCAAAAATATTATAATCTTAGAATTGCCATCACAGTGTTCATATAAAGAAATACGGCATTTTCACTCCTAAAATCTCAGTACTGAATTTTGCATTTTTGGTCCAAAAATTAGCAATCAACATATTTCACTGTAAGATTCTCTCATGCAGCTGGCGTACCTATTATTAATATGGAAATCTTATAAAATACATCCTGTTGGGCCCATTATTGCATGTATAATTGGAATGGAACATTTTCTTTGAAAATCAACTATAATTTTGGTGGAGAACAAAATAAAATATGACTAATCCAATGAGATGAATATCACACAAAGCAAATCTCTTCATGAAGATAGAGATACTTCATGAAGTAAAACACCTGTGAAACGTCCATGGAAAATATACATTTTTAAAAAGCTATCAATATTGCTCATGGGAGATGTTGAACAACTTTATCAGAGATCTAGATTATGCAAGGTGTTTAACAAACATTCTGCACTATACTTGTACATTTCCATCTGAAAGCGAAGTAGCTTTGAAATTCAGTGAATAAATTGGCTGTGCTATAATAGCAATATGTATAAATTCTAAAGTGAAAATATTCACTGTAATAGTTACAGTGAATAGGATCAAATAATTTCGAAGTATGAAGAAAAAAGTTCCCAAAAGGCTGTTAGGACCCTCCTTCCCTTTGTGCGTAGACAGGAAAGTGAATGAACCCACATGATTTCTGGGTGTGCAGCTAACGACCAAGGCTTGGTAACTCAATAGTGTGGCACTGGTGAAGCAGGCACAGCAGTGCCTGCATTTTCTGCGTCACATGAGAAAAGTACATCTTCCTTCCCCCATCCTTACCACTTTCTTTAGAAGAACAATCGAAGATCCTGTTATATTACATTATAGTCTGGTTTGGAAGCATTACTGCTTCAGACAGGAAGGTGGTGCAGACAGTGGTGAAGATGGCAGAAAAGATTATTGGCAGTTCCCTCCCTTCTATCCAGCACATAGCATATAAGCCTTGCTTGAGCAGGGTCTGCAGGATTGTCTGGGACACTAAACATCCTCTTCACAACCTGTTTTCCTTTTTACCTTCTGGGAGGAGGCTTCGGGTTTCCAAAGCAGAACATCCAGATTCAGTCACAGTTTTGTTCCATACAGTATTAATCTTGTGAACACTCAAGCTTCCTCTTTCCACTATGTATTCAAGATGGACAGTGATTAATATTTATATGTATTTATATGTAAGGGTGTGGGTATAAATATACGTATGTATATAGCAGTGGTGGCGAACCTATGGCATGGGTGCCAGAGGCAGCACTCAGAGCCCTCTCTGTGAGCACGCGCACCATCGCCCCAGTCCTAGGCCTTCAGCTGGGTTTTATAAAACCTTTTCGCTTTAGGCCTCCGCTGCCGTGTGCAAAAAACAAAAAAGGTTCAATCAATCAGTCAATTTCAACTTCTCGCAGGAAAAAAAAAGATCTTGCAAAGTTGGAATTGATTGATTGAACTTTTTAGTCCCACCCAGTCTGTTGTTACCACCGCAGCCATGCCCACCCAATGGGCCACACCCCCCCAATTGGCCACACCCAGCCAATGGGCCACACCCACCCTGCATCTGATGATGCATAAGTGGGTTTTGGGTTGCAGTTTGGGCACTCTGTCTCTAAAAGGTTCGCCATCACTGGTATATAGCATGTCTATATGTGTATTATGTATGTGTACACTTTTGAGAGCAGGCAATAGAATGTGTGTCAGTGTGCTCACAGTAAATAATGAAAATAAAGGTTATCTTATAATCATCAGCTTTCACCTCTGAATTTAACAGAGAACTGGAAAGTAGCACTAATATTCACAAATGTATTTATTTATATGTATTTTCAAGTCACTGTTAAATCCTGGTAACTATCTGGATTATCATGCAGCTTTCGTAGCAAGACTTATCAGTAGTTTGCTTTTACCTTTTTCCTATGTCTGAGAGGCAGTGATCCACCTGAGATCATCCAGCCTGGCTATATATCCATGGCAGGACTAGAACGCACACTTTCCTGGTTTCTGGAGTGGTGCTTTGACACTACATTGACAAATAGTGAGCCAAATTATATATTCACAGAAATCATTGTCTATTGTGTTCAATTTCAGCAGTTGTATATATTATTTCAAACTGCTAAATTATAGCACACTAAAAAGCAGTAACATTGGAAAATGTTAATCCATGATAAGTTTAAGATGATGATGATGATGATGATGATGATGATGATGATGATGATGATGATTTTCAGTTCTGTCTGACCCTTAGTGTTTCTAGTTGGGCCAGATCTCTCCATGTCTTCCAATCTTGCACTACGTCTCTTTCTATGCTCTGGCTGATGTCAGCTTTGAAGGTTTAAACTAGGAGCTGGCAACATGTTGGGCTTTTGCTGTGTAGCTCCCATCAGTTCCAGACACCATGGCAAATGAATTGATGATTCATTATGATTAAGGTGGATATGAACCTGTCCCCAAAGCTCCAAAATATTCAATTTGATTTTGTTCAGGACAAATACTAAATGAATGCAGAGCAATTGAGTGTGCGAATGTGGAAGATCTGGGGAAACAGTCTTAAAGAGAATAAAAACTCCTCCACTCATTAATTTAAAGCCTCCATTACAGTATCTATTTACCTTATCAGTTGGCAGGAGTATTTAATCAAGAAAAGGAGAGGCTATAAATATTCTGTTTGCTTTAAAGGTCAAATTTATATGGTTATGCAATTGCTTACAAAATGATTTTTTAATGCATGTGGTGATAATAACGGATTCACTGGCCAGGGTGTAATAAGCAGCATGTGATTGTGCTAGTGGCAGATTAATTCTTCTCAGGATGTATTGAAAAATCAGTCAAGTTAAAAAATTAGGCTGTTCAAGAAGAAGTACATAGCCATATGTGTAACAAGAGTGAATTAGGGTTGGAATAGAAAGGGCTCTTTTTATTAGTTGATTAATTCATTCTGTTCATAAAATACAGTGAAGTAAGAACAACAAAATAACAAAATCCATTCTTTGTTAGTTTGATTGATTTTTGTGGCTGCCCATCTCAGTCAATGGATGACTTACAATTCAGAAAATATATTATGATTAAAAATTAAATGTTTTAAAACAATAAAAACAATAAAAACAATAATGAACATTACAAACATCCTATTAATGAAATAAAATATGAAATACAAACATTCATCTTAAGGACTATGCACAACAACCCAGCTCTCTAAAAGAGACGGGACATTCATGAAGAGATAAAAAAGCCAACTTATTTTTCAGTGCAACTTCACAAAAGAAAAAAAAACTTAATGAGGTATTCTGAGTTAATGTACTGAATATATATATATGTGTGTGTGTGTGTGTGTATATGCAGAGACTGAAACTAGAGCATCAGACTTTTTAAAACATTTGCAGATCTAAGCAAAACAATTCAGAGTCATTTTTCTTTGGTTGATGAATATATATAGGGTTAACTAACATTTTCAAAGATTTCCACTGTGTTCCAATACCAAGTCTTTCTCTGAGTTCTTATCTAGTTACGGATAAGATACTTGTAACATTATGTCTTGCCTGAATAAGATTTCTTTTATTCTATGTTCATGAGCAAAGTTACAAGCCACAAAACTGCAAGAATAACTCTCAAATTTCATTTTCCCTCTCCTTCCCTCCACCTCTGAGGCCAGAGTTAAGCAGAGAGAGAGAAAAGGTTTTAAAATGATCACCCAAACCTCCCCCCTTCTCCCTTTTTTGTCTCTCTTCCAAAGAAAAAAGAAAAGAAAATGTAGCAGCCAGTAACGAAGAAGGCTCAACAAAATTTTTAAAAACTGCACAGGCATCTTGGCCCCTTTTGAATTTCTCTCACATCTTTCTTTTACACATTTCTCTCTTCACATTCTCATGCAAACACCTTTTACAACAAACAACAACAAAATCTGCAATTTACTGTTTCTTCCACAGTCTCAGGTGGGGTGGGGAACACACACATGCATTTGCACATTCAGCATATTCACACATTCACTTCCATTCAAACTGCTTGCATAAACAATTTTACATACAGATATTTCATTTTCATGCTTTTTCCAGGCAAACCATTTATTTCTAAATAAGGCCTTTTTGTTTGTTGTTATCATAGGGTTTTGTCCTTCTACCAAGTCTTGGAAATAATACAAAACAACAGCAACAACAACAACAACAACACAGAGAGACATATACACAGATACTATTAAGATAACATCTCCAAACCTGTGGCTTGTCCTGCAAGAAGTGAGAAAATCACAAGGTGATTCCAACCAAACATGTGGTTTTTATAAGGTCCTTTAACCATCTCTTATTTTTCTCACTATTCCAAGTCCAAGTTTAATGTTCTGGATGGCCAAATATTTAAGAAACACATCAGTTTGAGGTTTGAAGCCAAAACGGCCTCCCTTTTTAATTTTCTACCATCAGGGAGGGGAATATCCATGGTTGCTTCCAACTTTGCCCAGCAAATTCAAAGGACAGTGGGGAAGGACCAAAAAGGAATGTTGAATTTGAGTCCTTTTGCCAGTGTGAAGGGGGAGGGAAAAAATGCAGAGAGCAGCTTCCTCTCTTCACATCCAACAATAGGGATGATTTCCAAGGACAGTAGATGGCACCATTGTCTAACAGAAAGGAATTGAATGTACATCCAAAGAGCCAATGGATACCCTTCCTGAAAAGATAAGTTCCTTGCTTGCCAGTGACCCACATTTTGCTACCTATGTTTCACTGCTATCACCAACTTCATTGAAAGAATTACAGCCTTCTTTGCCCTGTTATCAGGATAAGACTACACAGTTGGCAGAGACACAACTACCAGTCAGTGAGAATTTATTGCCCCTGAAAACAATATCCATTCAACTCTCGGTAGATATTACTACTGAAGATGTGGTACAACAGGCAACACAAGACGAAACTCCATCTTTGGCCTCATTCCAGAAGAAAGACTTTGTGAATATATTTAATTCACCGGAAGCACTTTCAGATTCCAAATGACTCTATTCTGCAGAAGGGGGCATCTCTATCCTTTCTTGGAATGTTGCAGGCTGGAAAGCCAAGATGTCAGATGTTTCATTTATGGAGTATATTTCTTCTTTTGATATCCTTTTGTTCCAAGAAACATGGATTATGGAGGATCCATTACTACCTGGATATATTCCCTTTACTTTGAATGCAATTCCTAGCATAAAAAATGGCAGACCATCAGGTGGCCTCAGTTCTATGGTATCTGTTAAACTCAGTGTTTCAGTATTTATGCTTGAGTCTTGCTCAAATATGGCATTAGCCCTTTTACTTAGATTCAAATTTTGTACTGTATTATTGATTAATGTCTATTTTCCTCCATTTCGTGGGCATAGGGAAATAAACAAACTGTAGGATCAGTTTGATGCCTATGTAAATTTGCTATCATGTCATTACCCAGACTCAATTATAATAATAGCTGGCGATTTTAATGCACGCATTGGCAAATCTGATGCTTCCCTATAAACCTATTTTAAGTGGCCAGTGCCCTTTAAAATTGATGTAGGCTACATAGCAGCCAGACAATCTAAAGATAAAAAATGTAATATTGCAGGATTTCGTCTGGCTCAATTTGTGGACAGTTTAGATTTAGTCCTACTTAATGGCTCTGTCGGGGTGATTTAAATGGAGAGTTCACATTCTGGCGTCCTAAGGGAGCCAGTGTAGTGGATTATGGATTATATTATGATCTCTTGGAACTTTGTACAGCATATAGTGACCACTTTCCATTAATTTCTCTTTTTAATGCTAAGACAAATTTTGAATTATTAGAAGTGGCACATTGTCCCATCAATATTACAATGAAGGGGCAAGTACAAATTAAATGGTCTCAAGAACTGGCTAAAACTATGGCTGAAATGTTGACCTCAGAGCCCACGTTCAAATTTGCTCATCTGATTCATATGAACAAGCAATTTCGTTGTATCAATCAATCACCATTAACCTCCAAACTCCCCTGACAAGATTTACAACAGCTTATTGTGCGTATGCGCATAAAAGATCTAAATCTTGGTATGATAGTGACTGCATTAAAGCAAAAAAAAGCTCTCTTAAATGCAATAATTTCCTTTCGCCAGGAAAACTCTGCAAACACCTCCAAATTATTCAAGACCACAAAAAAAAATTATAAAGATCTCTTAAAGATAAAGAAACAACAGGCTATAAGAGAAAACTGGAGTAATCTAATTTCAGCAGCAAAGCTCAAAAATTCTACTTTGTTCTGGCATTTAATAAATCAGTCTTTTACAAATAGACGTTTTGGTCCTATTTCACAAATATCTGCTGACAAATGTGAGGATCATTTAAAAAACATCTTTAAGTGGGTTCCTGCTATAATTTCAGAAGTGATTCCCCCTTGTAATGACCTCCCGGATTGGCCTTCAGTATCCATAGCTGAGGTCAAAGATCTTATTGCCCAACTGAAATCAGGTAAAGCATCTGGAGGGGACTTTATCCCCCCAGAATTAATAAGGGAAAATAAAGACTGGTGGGCCCCAGTTTTAGCCATCCTATTCACTCATATTAATAACATAGGACATTTTCCACCTGACTGGAATCAGGCCATTGTAGTACCGATATACAAAAATAAAGGAAGTAGATTTGACCCTGTAAACTATAGGGCTATTAGTTTATTAAATACAATAAATAAACTTTATGCCAGATTTATATATACAAAGTTAGTGGATTGGGTACAAAATGAAAATATTATTGTTGAAGAACAGACCGGATTTAGGGAGGAACGTTCAACACTGGATCATTGTCTAATTCTGCATCATTTGGCTGAAAAATATTCTACTCCCTCTCGTGGTTCTCTTTATGCAACATTTGTTGATTTTAAGTCAGCTTTTGATCTAATACCAAGGGAGAGATTGTGGTATAGTCTAAGACATTCCACAACTGATAAAAGGCTGTTGGTTCTTATTCAGTCGCTCTATTCAAATACCTCCCTAAAAATCAGATGTACCCCCTGGGGACATTTATCTAAAGCAGTTCCAACTTATAGTGGTGTAAGGCAAGGTTGCATATTAGCTCCACTACTTTTTAATTTGTATCTAAATCCAATAATGCAAGTGCTTGCTGATCCAGCCCATCGTCCACCTATCTTGGCTGATTGTGCAATCCCAGCACTATTGTATGCCGATGATATAGTCATTTTGTCCACTTCTCAGGTGGGAATGAGAAAAGCACTTAGGGCACTAGCTTTATTTTGCACAGAATACAAACTTTTAATAAATTATGAAAAAACTAAAGTTTTAGTATTTGCTCTTACCATCATAAGATCTATAAATGGCAAATTGATGGGACTTCAACTGAACAGGTGCGTACCTATAAATATCTTGGAGTGCAGTTTCATGCCTCCCTATTCTGGAATACTCATTTTCTTTATCGGGCAAGTGTAGCACAGCGCACCTTATCAGCTATTATAAAATTTTATCATTCAAAAGGAGCTTACTATATCCCGGCAGCTTGTAAGGTTTTTCAGGCTAAGGCAGTCCCTCAGCTCCTCTATGTCTCGCAAATATGTTCACTTGCAAAGCTTAATGCTATTGAAATTATTCAAAATAAGTTTATCAGAACCATACTGATGGTACCTAAAAGTATCAAAAATGCCATCCTACGGGTAGAAATAGGTATAGTTTCATTGGAAGCTAGAGCATGGTTCCTTCTTCTTACCTTTTGGCTAAAGTTAATTTTGATGCCTATAGGTTTAGCCCCATTAGTATTTATAGACCATTTTAAATTGTCGTGGGAAAAAAAGTCCTAGATAAAATTAAATCACTGGGCTTCTCTATGGAAAGTCTGTGTTCATTAGGATTTGATAATGCTAGAACTGCCTTGAAACAACGAATCTGGGATATTGATCTCCAAACAAACCTAAGTAAGGTGACACATTCCAACATTTGTCACTTGCTTCCAGAAGGATTCTTCCCAGCTTCTTATCTATTTTCCATTACAATTTTGAAATTTCGTAAAGCTTTCACCTTAGCCAGGCTGGATGCATTGCCCTCGGCAGTCCTTTTTGGATGGTTTAAGGGCATTCCTATGCACCTTTGGTTGTGTCCATGTGGTGATGGCTCTATAGAAACTTTAAGCCACATGTTGCTTCATTGCTCCTTATATAAAGACTCTAGACAGATTCTTACATATCCAATATTGAAGAAATTTCCAGACAGGGGATATGAATTTTATCTAAAGTTGATACTTTCGGATAAGGATCCAAAAATATCAATTCAGGTTGCCCAATTTTGTGCCACCATTTGCATAATACATCGCACCATTATTAAGGTCCAAACTTTTTTTAATACGATGTTTTATTTTGAGAATTTTGGATTATATTATATTGATTGTTTGGTGGTTTTATATCCTGTAAATATGGAAGTAAAATTGTTACTGTTGTTATACATTTTGATTATGTCTGGCCTTAGGGCTGTAATAAACAGATTTATACATCTAAAGAGCCAGATTAGAGAGGAAAAAAACTTGCATTCAGTTGTTCTGTGAATTTTTCTTTTCTTCCGTGGCTGAAATTGTTAAAAAGATAAGCTAGCCAAATGGAGGTGTAAAAATTTTGCAATGTTGCTTTCTTGAATATTATTTTTACTGCCACAATTTCAGTGCTTTCCAATGGGCTAACATGCAGCTTACTGGAAACATGGCCCCTCCTCTTTCCTTAAGGTGATTTGAACAATAATCCTGCCCTAGTACCCATTTTACTACCCTTAATTGTCCAGTCCTTAAAGGGTTTTTCACTCCCCTTCCTTTGGTATCGAGGCCCATGCAGCCTCCATTTGTATGTCAGACTGAACCCTGCTTGACCTGCCTGAAACTGTCCCAAAACCAACAAGCATTCTTCTTTCGCTTTGGAGCAAACCTCTAACAGGAATTTCTCCGTCTGACTCTTTCATTCATGCAAACAACACTCCCCACCTCCCCTTTAAGCAAATTATATTCACCACCAGATTGATCTCCCTTTCCCCACCTTCTCCTAATTCTGGAATGTTTTTTTCTACTCACCAAATTCCTCCTGTGTTCTCATCTCCTCCTACCTTAACTGGGATGAGATGGAAGCCTCCTTAAACATTCAGGGTTCAGACAAATTCAGGTCTGCTGGCAGCTGGCCAGTTCAAAGGTAACAAGACACAAAGAGTCTGGGAGCACTCTTGACTTTATACTGACCTGCTCCAGTTTTCCTGTATGTCATCCTGAAGGTTGCTGAGTTACAACAGGACTCATTCACAGGGAGTTCAAATTCAAACTTCAAGTCCCTGTTCGGTGCACCAGATATGTAAAGTCCCAGCACTTACTTAAATTTGAGATACCATTGTCTAATCAGGCAACTCAGATGGAGGTTTCTTGAGGAAACAGCACTTTATTTTTGATCAAAATAAGTCCTGGGTGGGAACACAATCTGAACACTGGCAGCTTTGCTGTCAGAAATGCCACACCTTAGAAAGTTAGTAGCACTGCTTTATAAACTTTGTTAGCCAATGAAAATTAGACAACAGAACCATTATATCATAAGGAAGACATCAGTCATTCCTTTACATTCCCTTATTCCCTCCTTCAGTACATCCCATCCATGTACATGTTTCCCACACTTGCATGAAATTTGTCCCTGCTGCAAACATTGATTACAAAAGTGAGATAGCAATATTTAAGGCTAAATAATTTCTTTTTGTTCCAGTTACAGAACCCTTCATTATCTTTATAATTGCAGCATATTTTAATATATTAATAGTTTTTGAGGACCGGTGATTATCTTATTTGCATAATCTACCTGCTTAGATTGGAGAAATATAAATAAACAAATATTTTTCAAGAGTGTACTCTTTTCTAATAACCACTATTTGCATATAAAATAATCCCTACAGTCCTGCATCTGGAAACACCTTCCTATTTTGGAAGGATGTGACCCTTCCAAACAATCTAACCTTTCCTTAATGCACCTTCTCTGAGAACAAAAACAAAGCAAAACTATTTTCTATCTAGAGCAGGCATGTCAAACTGCTGGCCCATAGGCCAGATGTGTCATGCCAAAACCACGGTCATCCCATTGCCAGCAATGGGAAAAAAGTCGTGATACGTCGTGTGACATTACATGATGTCGCGAGTTTGACATGCCTGATCTAGAGAGTCCTTTTAAATATGTGGTTTTTCTCTTTAAAAAGTATATGCATTCTCAAAGCCTAGAGTTTCTTGGTGTTTGAGAAGAGCATAAGAGAAATGTTTTGTGCATCTAGGCACACTAAACTTTATATACAATATCTTCTCACTGTCCTCCTTTCAGCATATTTGTACATCCAGATGGGCATGGAAATATATAAATCATCCACCTAAGGATAAGCATTTTAATATACATTTCACAGTATATTCCTCAGATACATATTATGCTTTCCAAAACAGTTTTCAAGTTTTGTGTGGCAAAAAATTAAAAATAATGATCTTAAGAAACTAAGATAGCCATTTTTCCTGCTGAGTCTAATTTTCCAAACAGCTATTCTTAATTATGATGTTAATGCAAAACCAGATTAAAGTCAATTATGTTCTATTTTTTTGTTTTATTTCTAAATCATTTCTGAAGGACAGGAGCATTAGTTTCTAAAGAAGTTCCTTTTAATGACAGTAAAAAAGTTCATCCTATTCTACAGAAGTGCCCATCAAGAACTGCCAAATGAAAGCATATCCAAGTATGATGCTTTGATGATTAAAATATTTTAATTCTGTATCACATTCTCAACCATTACACTGTAATATAGTTTAGGTTTTAGGTTTTATGGTTTAGGTTTTATTCAATTTATACCCCGCCCTTCTCCTAGCGGACTCAGGGTGGCTTACAGCAAGTTAAAAAACAGACAAACCATACAAAATACTAAGTTTAAAATACAATTAAAATGAAATATTGATTTTTTGCCGTTTCTTTTTAAAATTATGTTAAAAACCAAATTAAAATCAAATTAAAATCAAATTAAAATATCCCTTAGGCCAGTCCCGCTAGCTGGAATAGCCATGTCTTGAGGGCGCGGCGGAAGGAGGGGAGATCCGGAATGACCCGGATCTCTGGGGGTAATTCGTTCCATAGGGAGGGGGCTCCAACCGAGAAGGCCCTCCCCCTGGGGGTCGCCAGCCGGCACTGTCTGACTGACGGCACCCTGAGGAGACCCTCAGGGTCTTCTATGTACCATGCACCTAATGGAAAGAGGTACATACTATTGTCCAATTCATCTTCACCAAACTTCCTGTGAAACCACCTGCATTACAATGGTATTCACTGTTTATCTAGCATAGTTAATTGATACTTAGATAATGAAAGGGGGGGAGAGAAAGCCTGATAACTTCTTTTGATGAATGTAATAATCGATGCAGACATTATTTTTTTTTAAACAAGTTTTATTAATTTTTCAATTTTTATATCCAAGTAATTAGGAAGCAGCATGATGATAGGGTAATCAAAAATCCAATAACAGAATCATTCATATATATCTCAGGTTACCTCATTAAAAGTTCCCTTGCTATTTCCCTTAATTTTTATATCATATTCAAGTTAATACATTTCTAGATAGAGCTCAATCAATCAATACATTTATCAGTAAAATTTTACTTATACATATCCAAATTCTGTTTTTTAAGTTTTACTTAATTCCAATTACCCTGTTCCAATTTAGCCATTAATAACCATAATAATTAAACTTCGGGTAACCCTAATTTCCTTCATTTCATTACCAAATAATTATCGTGTCTAGAATACACATATTATTCCGAAAATTAGATTCTTACTTTATTTCACAAATATATTCTTTTTTTTTAAAGCCAGACAGCGCCCACGGGACTCGAACTACTAGGAACTAGCAGCTGAATGACAACTACTCAGTTTGTGAAGGAACCGCTAGGCTAAGCTGGCCCTTTTTTTAAAAAAAATAATTTTTTATTTTTTAAACCAACAAAACAAAACAAAACAAAACATAACACACATACATACACAGTGTATACTCCTCCCTTTTTTTACAGCAATTTCGTAATGGTAATCTTCTATTATTGACATTTCCCCCCTTATTCTTCTTTAGAATATTTGTCCTTGTCCCGTTGTTTTTATTATACACACATTTTCCACTTTTGACCTTTCCACTTTTATTCTCCTCTATTATTTCTAGTCTCCAACCAGTCATACCACTTGTTCCATATTAGATAGTACTCTTTGTCTTCCTTTTCTTTTATCTCTTTTGTTAATTTGTCCATCTCAGCACAGTCCAGGATTTTTCTTATCACTTCTTCCTCTGATGGTATATTCTCATTTTTCCAGAACTGTGCGTATGCTATTCTTGCTGCCATTGTTATATGTAGAATTAAGTACCTTATTTCTTTACTATATTTTCTGTTTAAAATACCCAGCAAAAAGATCTCTGGTTTCCAGTCTACGGGTTGGTCTATTATTTCTTCGATCCATCTTCTTATTTTAGTCCAGTATTTTTTCGCATGTCCACCATAAATGATAATATGTTCCATGTACTTTTTTACATTTCCAACATGTTGGCGAATTGTTCTGGAACATCTTGGCAAGCTTTGCTGGTGGAAGATGCCATCTGTAAAACATCTTCAACTGGTTTTCCTTGAATGCCGCTGACATAGTCAATTTTATGTTTATTTCCCATTTTTTCCCCATTTCTCCAATTCTATATTATATCCGAAATTTTTTGCCCATCTAATCATTGTGTCTTTGACAACCTCATCTTCCATTTTATATCTCAATAGGTATTTGTATAAATTGCTAATTAATTTTATTTCTGTTCTGTGTATAATTTTATCCAATTCTTGCGGCTCTTTTTGTATTTCATATAATTTTTTGTCCTCTGTATATTTAGATTGAATTTGTGTAAATGTCCACCAGTCAATCTCTCTGCCTATATCTTGTTCCAATTTTTGCTTTGTTTTCAGATTTCCCTGTTCATTTACTAATTCCTTGTATCTAATTATCTTATTTATATCCAATAGGTTTGGGTGTTTCAGAGCTTCTGTTGGGGATAACCACATTGGAATTCTTATATAATGTTTTTGTTTTATTTTTTCCCAAGTCTGTAGCAATGCATTCCTAACTATGTGTCTTTGAAAGTATATGTGTATTTTATATTTTTGTCCCATAGGAATGCATGCCACCCTGCTTGCAAGTCATGTCCTTCTATTGTTAAAACTCTAGTATTTTTCAAATCCATCCAATCTTTTAGCCAAGTTAAGCTCGATGCTTGGTAGTATATTTCCCACTCTGGTAACGCCAATCCCCCTTTATCTTTCATTTCTTGCAAGAGTTTTAATTTAATCCTGGGTTTTTTCCTTTGCCATATAAATTTAGTAACCAATTTATTTAATTCTTGAAAGAATATTTTCCCTAATTTTATTGGAATAACTTGGAACAGAAATAATATTTTTGGCAATATATTCATTTTGACTGTAGCGGTCCTCCCTAAAAATGAAATTTGCAGATTTTCCCAATTTTCTAAATCTTTTTTTATCTGGTGTAATATTTTATCATAATTGTCCTTCTTAATTGAGGAACATTTCACTTTAAGGCAGATCCCTAAATATTTTATTTTCTTAGTTATACTTATCTTTGTTTTATCTTCCAGTTCACTTTCCTGTGCCTTTGTAAGATTTTTGATTATTAATTTGGATTTATTCTTATTAATCTTAAGTCCGGCTACATCACCAAATTCTTCTATTTTTTGAATCAATTTAAAGCTGGTTTCTAATGGATCTTCCAAAATGAATACCAAATCATCAGCAAAGGCTTGGACCTTATATTCTTCCTTCTTAATTTTTAAACCCTTTATTTCGGGGTCCTCTCTGATTTTTGTCAAGAATATTTCTAATGATAAAATAAATAGAAGAGGGGAAAGTGGGCATCCTTGTCTTACTCCTTTGGTTATATCAATTTTTTATGTCATTTCATCATTTATAATTACCCTAGCTGTTTGTTTAGTATATATTTTCTCAACCATCTTTCCAAATTTTGTCTCAAAATCCATATAGTACAGTTGTGTTATAATAAACTTCCATTTCAGATTATCAAATGCCTTCTGGGCATCAAGAAAAACCAGTGTACCTTGTCTTTCAGGATGGACTTCATAAAATTCTAAAGTGTTCTTTATTATCCTCATATTATTTTTTATCTGTCGTCCTGGTAGAAATCCATTTTGATCTGGGTGGATGTAGTTATTCAAAAAAAATTTAATCCTTTCTGCTATTATTATTGTAAATGTCTTATAATCTGTATTCAGTAAAGAAATCGGCCTATAATTTTGAATTTGTTGTAGGTCTGAGTCTTTCTTAGGGATGAGGGTGATGATTGCTTCAGTCCAAGTTGTCGGTATCTTCGCCTCCTCCAGCACCTCATTGCTTGTGTATTTTTATAAAACTCAACCGGAATTCCATCTGGGCCTGGTGATTTATTGTTTTTTTTGTTTTTTCAATGCTGTTTCTAGTTCTATTGCGGTTATTGGTCTATTCAACATTTCCTTTTGTTCTTCGGTGATTTTGCTCATTTTTGCTGCCTCTATATATTGTTTGACTTTATCATCTGCTATATCTTCCTGATGGTATAGCTTTGAAAAGAAATTTTGTATTATATTCTTTTTTTCTTCCCGTCTATATTGTACTATTCCACTTTCGTCTTGTAGTTGATGTATTATTCTTTTGCCTTTTTCTTTTTTAATTTATAGGCCAACCATCGACCAGTTTTATTCACATTTTCAAAGTAATTTTGTTTCGTCATCCTAATTTACTGTGCCATTTCTTTTTGTGTTGTCAGGTTAATCTTGTGTTTTATAATATTCCATTTTTATTTTATCTTTTTGTTTTGTGGGTCCTTCTGTAGATCACCTTCTATTTTTTAAAATTCTTCTTGTAATTTTCCTTGTTGAAGTCTCCTATCTTTGTTTTTCTTAGAGTTGTATGCAATTGTCAATCCCCGAATGTAAGCTTTTGTAATATCCCACAAATTTTTATTTACCTGAAAAAATAATGTCAACTCCTTTTCTAGCATCTATATATATTGTTTATCTTTACACAGTCTTTGATTCATTGACCATCTTTTTCTCTGTTTCTGGCCTTTCCATTTTATTATTATTGGGTTATGATCCGCCCATTCATTAAGTCCTATTTCAATTTCCGCTATCCCATTTTGTACTTCTGTTGTTGCCAAGGCCATATCGATCCTAGACCAAGATTGATGCAGATACGAATAGAACGTATATTGTTTGTCTGACCTGTGTGTCTCTCTCCATATATCCTGAAGGTTGAGTTCTGTTACCATGTCAAAGAACGATTTTGGTAATATATTTTTCTTCTTTTTGTTCTTTTTACTACTCTTATAATCTTTTTTAACATCAACTATTGCATTTAAATCCCCAGTCATAGAAATACTTTCGTAATCCAGATCCACTAGTTTCTTATGTACCTTTAAAAAAAAATCATGTTGATTATTATTTGGTGCATATACTGCAGTTAATAAGATTTGTTTTTGCTCTAATTCTGCTTCCAACATTAAAATTCTCCCCTCTTCATCCGAATATATTAATTTTGATTTTATTTTTTCTTTGACATATATAGCAATTCCTCCTTTCTTGTTTTGTGCTAATGTTGTGTATAGTGTTCCTAATTTTACATTCTCTAGTAGTTTTCTATAATCCTTTTTTATATGAACTTCCTGAAGACATATTACATCTGCATCCAATTTCCTTAATTTGTTAAACGTTTGTGCTCTTTTTCTTGGTATATTTAAGCCATTAATGTTTACAGAGAAGAGCTTAATTGCATCTCCCATTTTTTACTTCATCTATTTTTTTATGCTTCTTGTCTCTATTACCCTTCCTTTTGCTCCTTCTCTTTCTAACTTTTCTCTTTCTTGTATCTTTTGTATTTCTCTTTCTCATTCGACTTCCTCTAATAAATCTTCATCCTGACTTTTACTCTCCGGCTCTTTCCTACTTTCTTGTTCTTCTCCCTGCGTAAAGTAACGTTCATAAAAGTCCTACGCTTTCTCAAGTGTATCTATCTTATTTTTTTTTCCTGCCAAGTTAGAAATATGCCTTCAGGTATTAACCATCGAAACATAACTTTATATTTAGTTAATTGGGTCGTTAGAAATTGGTATTCTCGTCTCTGATTTCATATTCTACATGGTATTTGTTTTAATACAATTATTTCTTTACCCTTATATATTATTGGTTCGTCTCTTGTTTTTTTATATATTTCATCCCTTATTGATCTTTTAGTAAACCTTATATGGACCTCTCTCGCCAATCTATGCCTTCGTGCATAATTTGTATATACTCTATATATTTCGTCTATGTCTCTTCTTGTTTCCTGTTTGTTCTTTCCTAATATCTCCGCCAACATCTCCGCCATCTTCTCTCCCAAATCTTCTTCCTTTTCCTCTACAATATTTTGGAATCTTAGAAAGAACGAAGCTTTATCCATTTCCAAAAAGACAATAGATTCAGTCAATTCCCTATTTACCTGTTCGGATTTCTTTCTATTTTGCTATCAACTTGCTCCATTTTTGTTTCGACTTTTTGAATTCTTTGTTCATTTTCCATCATTGTTTGTTGTATATTGCCTATCTTATCATTCATGGTTTTAATTTCATCTCTCATTTCTCCAATATCATTCTTGATTTCTTTGTGATGTATTTTCATTTCTTCATGATTGTTTGCTATTGCTTCTTGGGTCATCATCGTTTCTTGAATCATTTGTAGTGTTATCTGCATGCTCTGTGGGTTCATTGCCAATTCTGCTTTTTCTTTTTCTTTCCCCAACATGGTCACTATCATTCTTTGACTTGTAGGAGAGGCCATTATAGGTGTGGGATTTGTAACTGTTTTTTGCCTACTTTAGTTGTTGTTGTGGTACTTGTCATTTTTATTACTTGAATAATATTTCTCCACTTTTGCATATACCAATTTATGGCAAGTTGTTTTTGTTGATCAAGTTGGTTTTCAATCTATATAGTCTAAGCTTAAATATATAAGTATATATATATATATATAATATAGATAGTAAAGAATATATATATATATATATATATATATATATATATATATATATATATATATATATATATATATATATATATATTATTTTTATATTTNATATATATATATATATATATATATATATATATATATATATATATATATATATATAATATTTCTAATTAAGTATCAATATATATGACTATAATACCTTTATAGAACGTTATTCTTAGGGTTAACGTTAAAAAATAAAATTACAAATAGAGTTATACCTTTCCTTATCCTACTATTATCTGGTATAATTTATAATACTCTTAACACCTCTTATATATATTTCTATAACACTACACACAATACATACACATATACTATTCTCTAAGTATTATCACCACTTTTAATTTCATTCACTATCACTCTTATTTGAATAATCACCTGTCTCTATATTTCTTTACTATACTATAATTACTTTCTCACTTCCATTTAATTCAATTACTCAATTATGCTTATTTCTATTCGTTAATACAATTCATTTACTTCATTCCTTTTAATACATTGCCTGACACCCCTTTTCTACTTGTAGCTTAGTCACTGCTTGTATATGGGTGCTACAATATTGCATCAGTCTTTTTTTCTCTCTGTCTCAATTTAATGTATCCACCGATCCACCAAATGTCATCTCTTATTTCTTCTTCTATATATCCAATATTTCCAAAATGTCCACTCATCACTTTACCCAGATATATGTCAGTTAAAGTCCAAATTTAAATGCTATTTGTTCTTCAAAAATAAGTTCCACTAAGTAGTTTTAAATTTCTCCATTGTCTCACTTCACCTTTTAATCCTTATGTTAATTTTTCAAAGTCCTTCTTAATCACCCTTTGTTGCCTCCAGCCATCCTTTCTCCAGTCCTTTCTCTAGTTTCAATCTCTACTTCTTGCAGCTCTAAAATTTCAGTCTTTCATGTTTTATAAACTTTACTCTTCTCCACCAATTTTAAAAGTGCTGTTCCTGTCTGCTTGGGTGTTTGCTTTCCACCTGGCTTCTCTGAAGCTTCCTCTTTAGTTTACCAATCTCTCAAGGATCAGCAAAGCCCTTGCTGGGCTCTTAGCAAAGATTTTTCGGGATTTAGGAACAGAGGTCTGTTCCTTCACCTGCTCCACAATGATGTGACAGCCGGAAGTCCTTCACAAATATATTCTATTTCTCGTCCTGATAGCTCCTCATTTGCTAATAAAATATCTTTCAATGTCACAAACCCATTTCCATATTAGAATTCAAAACTATAATCTAACAATTAATTTTCATTTCCATTATAAATCTAGGTCCTAAATATTAAATCAATCAATATCTCTAAAAATCTCCTTAACCCGTTAAATAGAATTTTAAACTATTCCATCATCAATCAAGAAGAGAAGGAGAAAGAAAAAAAAGACAAAAGGAAAAAGTCCCATTTTTAAACCTAACTCTGGCTTTCTTTCTTTTTTGCCAGGCAGGTTTTCATACCAGTGCCTTTAAATCGTCAAATAAGTCTCCCTTCATTCATTGTTTGAATCAAGGGAACTGGCCCCTTTGTAGTTATTAGGTTGTTGCCCTAATAATTCCAATCTCCATGTTAGGTTTAAAATGTTTATCGTCAGTTCAGTCTTCTTCTTCTTCTTCTTCTTCTTCTTCTTCTTCTTCTTCTTCTTCTTCTTCTTCTTCTTCTTCTTCTTCTTCTTCTTCTTCTTCTTCTTCTTCTTCTTCTTCTTCTTCTTCTTCTTCTTCTTCTTCTTCTTCTTCTTCTTCTTCTTCTTCTTCTTCTTCTTCTTCTTCTTCTTCTTCTTCTTCTTCTTCCAGTTTCATCTGGCTAGAGTAGGTCATGTCCAGTATTGTAGTTGTTAATTGATTGTCTAAATTGTCTAGGTTCTCAATGTGTTGTGTTTGTTGTTCAGTTCCTGTTGCTTTTGGAGTTACAGGTACTGTAGTTGTAATCAGTATTTGGTTATCAAAGTTCTCAATACATTGTGCGTCTTGTGTAGAATCCTCTTTAATATTAATTTGTTCCTCTTCTGTTGTTTTTTGGCTTGTAAGTTGATCAGTTGGAGTCTGGGGTTCAATTTGTAGTTTTGGGATAACATCTTTGGCTTTCACTCTGGAGTTCATTAGCTCAGTGGCTTCAAGGATTTTTTCAAGTATAACTTTATAGTTAAGTTGTGGGTAAAATTCCTCCATTTCTATAGTGGTTAGAGATAGGCTATGCTTAGTAAAAGTCAGCTAGTGTCCACCTCCACAATTTCTAGAAGTTGTTTCCACCACCCACCTATTTCCAACTCTTATCTTTTTTTAAATAATATGAAGGGCAAATCAAGGGAGTCAACAGGCCTCACAGGCAGAAATATTCAGTTGCTGTACCAGACTTCCCCACATGATGTCCCCACAGGCTATGAATTCTTTTTCCAGATGCCCATTAGGTTTTTATCCAGTTAGAAAAAAGGAAAAAAAGATATTTTTTCAAAGTTAATAGATAGATAAAATGATAGGTCTCTATGATGGGAACTTTTTGGGACCCTGAAGTATCCAAAAAATAAAGATCCAGTTACTTAGTTGTTGAGATTAGTTATTCTTTCCTTTTCTTTTCAAGACTTAAATTCACAAAGTAGGCAAATGCTGCTGTATTAAGAGTGGGGGAGAAGTTTCAGGAGGCTTTCACAGGAAAGTAGTTAGGGTAAAAGAAAGGTAAAGAAGGGTCTCACCCAAATCCTCCACGATGCTTCATTGTGCTTAGTTGTAATTTTGGTTTTCAGTCCTGAGAAGCTGCCTCAGATCAAACCAAGGGGCTGCTTCCCCTCTGCGATCTAGCAAGAGTCCTCCTCAATGGTGGTCGCCCCTCCAGGGCGACTTTCAACTCTTTCCAGGGTCTTCCGAAGAAGGAAAACCGGACGGCGGAGAGAGAGCTCTCACCGTGTGTCCGCTGGTGCCACGATCCGGAACCGGAAGCCTATCCATGCAGACATTATTAATTGTGTCATAAAATGCTTGGCAAATAGTTGGATAAATGACCATAAGAAGTTTAAAACAATATATTTAACACCTGCACCAGAGGAAAGGACTCATTCATCTTAGTATTTGTTATGGGATATAATTCAATTAAGTAGATCATATTTTCCAATCGAGATTCATTAAGTAGTTAATTAACTTCTAGCTTTTGTATTTCCAAATATATTTAAACCAGAATTACCAAACTGTGGGCAAATAGTTTCTAGCAGTTTTGCACATTTGGTCAAGCATAACATACTTATCAAGTGTCAAATATCAATTTGAAATAAACCAAAAAGGTATACAGTATTTGAACATTATCACCACCACCCCAGCATCAATCTTTACATTTTGATTTGCTGTCATAGTGATGTCTCTCCCTCCTTCCTTTCAAATTATACTCTTGGCTTCTTAAATATATAACTATCTATACTCACTCGGAGAAGAAAATATGATGTACTCAATGTTTTTACATTAAAAAAAATTGTTAGTGCAATACAATATTTGCAAATTAGTCTTGGTCAGGTTTTACTTAGTGACTTTTTCTAGCAGAAAATAAATCAATACAGAATAGTTCATTTTTCCCTTAGAGTATGAAATATGTCAATATAAAAATGTTTTTGTAGGCAAGTCAATGATGATTTAAATGAAAGTGTAAAATGAACTTCACTGTGAGCATGATCATAAAAAAACTATAAAAGTCACATTTTGAAGAATGTTAATGGGCCAGACTAAACCAGTCATAGCAATCTTATTCAATGTAGTATGATTTTAGATATTTTAATTTTGGCAGCTGCTATTATTTCTCTGAAATGATTACCATCCTGCAAAACCTTTACTAAATTAAAATTAACTATAATATTTTTTCTAATGTCTATGGACTACTTTGTAATTCAACTTGCTCCAACAGCACTACCATTTTAAAAAACAACTTTGGAAAGAGAAGTATTCTTCAGGTTTGGCAGGTTTGGCAAGAGTATCCATAGAGTGAGGGAGAGAGGGAGTGAGTTATTTATTGAGTTTATATGGCTGCCCACTCACTGTCAGTGATTCTGGACAACTTAGAAAAAAAGTTATGGTTAGAAACTGACCTATCAGACAATTGTGTGAATTGTCCAGCATATCAGGAGGGCACCAGATTGGGAGAAAGTGGTTTATATCCTGTGTATCAACATTATCGTGATTTGGTGTTTTCAATTATATTTTCATGTTAAATCAAATGTCAGTGATAATTTTGCATGCATAAAATCCAGATCACACCCATTTGCTTTAAAGGATAAGTAGCAGTGACATCCTGGAGAACTATTAGTAGAACTGAAATTACTAGGCTATATAGAGAAAAAGTCTGACCTGATAAAGTCAGTTAAATTATGACAAAAGCTATGCAAAAACAGGGATACTCAACTTAGTGAAACTGTGCTATTTTAAAATGAGGAATAAATTCATGGGTATATTGAAAATAAATATATCATTCATATAACATTTATTTGGATTATGTTTATAATACTTGTGGTTCCTTAACAGATAAAGATTTAGGATATTTATTTATATATCACATTTATATGACTGCAAAATATCATGGGGCTTTTTGTGTATTCCGTTCGTTGGCAATTGACGAAGACACATGGTGAACAAGCAAGCTCTTTATTAATCTTCTCCTACAACCAAGCAAGCAGTAAAAGGCACACAGGAACTGGCTGTTTTCGCGCCATGTGCATGCGCACAAGGCTGGCGCCAACCAGTCTGGTCCCGGGCAGCTTTTAGTTTGCCTGGGACCATTTGCAACATTTCTGAGCCTGCTCACTACTCCAGCAGGCTCAGGACATAACACCCCTCCCCCCTAGATAAAACACACCTTAGCTGTACACACAGGTACATTGTTCAAAAGGGCAGGGAGAGTGGAGTTACACTGGCCTGCACACAGACAAAACACTTTGTCAAAATGATTATTTAACTAAACAAAAATGCACCCAAAATCATAATAGTATATGACACTCTGTACTGAGTGTTATCCAACATCCTGTTCCAGACTAGCAAGGTTCCCTTTGTATTCACATAAACCTCACATAATCTCCCAGATGTTTGGGTGGGCACTTGGCCCGCTGTGACTTTCTAATGGCTGGTGAGTGTGCCTGGCCTACCTGCTCGCCTGCCAGGCTAGGCAGGCCAGGACTTTGATGCCCCAAATACCCAGCTGCTGACTGGCTGGACCCTCTGAGTCCAAGCCAGTATACCTTGGAGGGGTGGAAGTCCCCGAGTCCACAATGGACTCCTCTTGGGAACACTGTCCCTCGAGCCCAAGGCCAGTAGTTGGAGTGGCCTGAATGGCGGAAGTGCCCCAGTACTCCGTAGCCCCCGTGCACGTGCCGGAGGTGCCAGAGTCAGGAGCCGCCTCCATGGCAAACCCCATTGCCACAGACTTCCTTTTCGGAGCAATAACTGAAAGTGTGAGAGTACCCCTGATGGAATTCCCTGTCTGGGGCTGTGTTTGAATTGTGTGGATACCCCCGGTGCGACTCCCTGTCTGGAGCACTATCTGAAGTATTTGGATTATGTGGGTACCCCCGGTGCAACTCCCTGTCTGCAGCAATAACTGACGTGCGGGATAACCCCCTTTCCGGGGAATTCCTGTTCGGAGCACTTGCTGAACCTTGGGATGACCCCCAAACAGCCTCAGCAGCAGTGTCAGCAGCTTGTGAGACACTGTTAGGACTATGAACCTGTGACCCAGAATGCAGATTATGGTCCTTCTCCCCCTCCAGAGCAGAGCCAGGAGCAGAAGCATGGCTGTAAAGCCTCCAGCACAGTTGATCTATGTGTCTGCGAATAACACGTCCATCATCCAAGGCTACATCATATGACAGTGGCCCAGAGAACTTGCATACCACTGCTGTGACCCAGAGATGTCCAAGCCCATAGTTCCTTGCCCAGACCAGATCGCCAACCTGAAGTCTCCTAGGTACCCGTGGTTGTGACACCTGTGAAGCCACCCGGTCTGGGTGCAACCTGTCCAGTTTGGTGATGAGGCGGTGACCCCAGCGGAGTTCTGCTGGGCTCTTCCCTGTGGCTGTGCAAGGTGTGGTGCAGTGTGCAAAAAGGAAATCTGCTAACCTGTTATGCCAGTTATCGTAAGTCAGTTTCTTGAGAGCATCTTTTGTAGTGCGCACCATCTTCTCTGCTTGGCCGTTGGACGATGGGTGGAAGGGAGCAGAAGTCACATGCCAGATCAAGTTGGCCTGAAGAAAAGCCTGGAACTCAAAAGAGGTAAATTGGGGGCCATTATCTGAAACCAGGACATCTGGAAGTCCATGTGAGGCGAAAATTCCTCTCAACACCTGGATGGTCCTGGCAGTAGTAGTGGAGGAAACAGGAACAACCTCTAGTGACTTGGAATGGCTGTCAATGAGGAGAAGGAAGAATTGCCCCTGAAAGGGCCCAGCGTAATCTATATGTACCAGTGACCACCTGGTTTGAGTTTCCTCCCACCTATGTACTGGGGCCTGAGGCATTTCAGGCCTTGACTGCTGGCACACTTGGCACCCATGCACCTGAGCCTCGATGGCTTTATCGAGCCCAGGCCACCAGAGATGGCTGTGCGCAAGCGCTTTCATCCTTACTACACCTGGATGTCCCTCATGCAGAGAGAGCAAGATTCTAGACCTCAATGAGGCTGGGATGACTACCCTACTACCCCATAACAGGCACCCCTTGAAAGTGGAAAGTTCATGCTTCCTTTGCCAGAAGCTTTGAAACTCTGTATCTGGACACGTGTCAGGCCATCCTGACAACACCCATGTCAGCACGTGTGTGAGCATGTGATCAGTGGCAGTTTCTGTAGTCACGTCCCTAGTATTGAGGGGAGATTCAGGCAACTCCTGAATGGAGAGAATGTTAATAGCAGGAGCAGGATCTGCCTCTATTTGTTTGAGTGGTAATCTGCTGAGGCCGTCTGCATGGCCCATCTCTTTTCCAGGTTTGTGAATGAGCATATAATCATATGCTGACAGGAAAATTGACCATCTCAGCATACGTGGAGAAATAATGTGTGGTGTCTGTTTGTTAGTTGTAAACAAACCCAGCAAAGGCTTATGGTCTGTATAGACTGTGAAATGTCGGCCATATAAGAAATCATGGAATTTCTTTATGCCAGCCACTATGGCCAAGGCTTCTCTGTCAATCTGAGCATAATTCCACTCTGTAGATGACAGAGTCCTTGAATAATATGCTACAGGGACTTGTGTCTCATCAGTCTTCAGGTGGCTAAGTACTACTCCCACCCCATAAGGAGATGCATCATATGCGATGCATACAGGCAGTTGCTCATTGAAATGCGCTAATACAGCATTTGAAGAGAGCAAGGCCTTAACCTCATTGAAACTCCTTTCATGGACTTTAGTCCACTGCCATGGAGCCTGCTTGTCTAAGAGCCGATGTAACAGCTCTGCCACTGCAGCCTTATGTGGGAGGAATGCATGATAGAAATTTAAGAGCCCCAAGAAAGCTTGCAGCTCACTCTTGGACTTGGGACTTGGGCCCTGCTGAATCGCTTGAAGCTTGGATTCAGCAGGGTGGATGCCTTGGGCATCAATCCTGAAGCCTAAGAAGTCAGTGGAAGTGACTCCTATTTTGCATTTGTCTTGCTTCAGTTTAAGGCCTGCTTTGCGGAAACGAAGCAAGACAGCCCTTAACCTTTCTGCTAGATTTTGAGATGACTCCCCAGCAATGAGGACGTCATCGAAGTAGGGACAGACCCCAGGAATACCACGAAGTGTGTGTTCCATGACACTTTGGAATATGCCAGGGGCTACATTAACCCCAAACTGCAGTCTTTTAACCTTAAAGGCCCCTCTGTGTGTTACAATCGTCTGGGCCTCTACAGCTGCCTCATCAACAGGTAGCTGTTGATAGGCCTGTGCCAAATCAAGTTTCGCAAAAAGGCGCCCCCCCCCTTGAGGGAGGCCAGAATGTGGCTTACAACAGGACTGGATATGCATGCTGTTGCAATGCTTTATTCAATGTGCACTTATAGTCTGCGCATATGCGGACTTCTCCATTAGCCTTTAAAGGCGTTACTATGGGGGTTTCCCATGGACTAGAGTCCATAGGTTCTAAGATTCCTTGCTGGAGCAATTTGTCCAGCTCTGCATCTATCTTGATTTTGAGGGCAAAAGGCACCCTTCTAGGCTTGACCCTGATGGGCGTGATAGTTGGGTCTAAACGTAATGCAATGGGGGGGGCTTTGTAGGATCCTAGCTCTGAGCTAAACACATCAGCAAACTCCTTGCAGACTTCTGCAAGACCCAACGTTTGCAAGTTGTGGAGCCCAGTCACTTGGATTCCAAGAGCCTCGAACCAATCGAGTCCAATAAGACTCGTGCGTTCACCCCCAACTACCACCACATCCAGGAAACCCTCAAAATCCTTACACTGCACTTTGAGCGTGGCCTCCCCCTTTACACTGACTTTGGAATTCTGAAAGTCAGTGAGTATTAAATGTGATGGCCTGAGTTTAACTCGAAGGCCACTACTGCTGCAAATCCTTTTGAAGGTGTCAAGTGAAATGATTGATAGAGTGGACCCTGTGTCCAACTCCATCGATAAGGGAACCCCTTGCAACTTCACGTCAATGTGAAGTTTTTTCTTAAGGGGCTTGTGTGTCCCTGTCCTCAGAATACTCCTGTGCGATGCGCAGAAGCCCACCCTGTGTTGGCTGGGGACCCTGGTACCTTTCTGAAGCAATTCTTCCCGTGGTTGGACCTTCTGGCAACCCAAACAGATGAAGGTGATGTGGCCGTGCCTGCCACATGCCCGGCAAATGGTGGAGCGGAATCTGCAGTCAGCTCACTTGTGGCGTCCTCTGCACCTGAAGCACTGAAGAGATGCTGGGGCCTTGTCTGGACACCCCTTCAGCCTTCTTTCTGCTGGCTGGTGAAGTCTGTCCACCTCCTTTTCAGGATCCGCTTCTGAATCTTCTCGAGTGTCCTCTTGATGGACAGTCATGGTGGCTGGAGGGTTCCTGGTGAGCTGCAAAACCTTCACAATGCCGCCTGCTGCTTCCTCAGCTGCAACCTCTCTTAAAGCATCTTGAAACAATACTTCTTCTTTTGCAAAGATCTTCTGTTGCAGTTCTCTACTTTGTAGGCTACACACAAAATGATCTCGCAGCCTCTCTTCCAGGTCCTTGAACTTACAAGGCCTGGTCGCTTGTCTTAAGGCAGCGATGAAGTCCACAGCAGATTCACCCGGCCTCTGTTCTCTCTGCTCGAACGCATACCTCCGAGCGATGACAGACAATTTAGGCTGGAAATGTTCCTTCAGCATCTTCTTCAAGTCAGCGTACGTTACTGACTCCAGAAGTGCAGGGGCCACCAGATTTTCTGTGATGTCAAAGGCTTCCTGTCCACAGGCACACAGAAGAGTTGCCGCCTTCAGGCCATCTTCCCTGATTTGATTTACTCTAAAGTAGTTCTCCACCCTTGCTACGTATGAATTCCATCTCTCTGGGTGGGAGACATCAAAGTCTGTCAATCGGCCAATTTTCGACATCGTAAACTTTTACGGCCTTTGCTAATTGCCTCGTCTGCAAGCTAGTATTTTTTGGGGAAAGGGTCCTTTTGCCGAGCTCACCTCCAGCGATGCTGTACTGGCAGGCTGAGTTGCGAGTGCAGGACGCCGTCTTCTGTCTTCAAATTTCTTGGTGAGTCGTATTTGTTCCTTTTGCTTGCAGGGATCCCACCTTCATCACCACTTTTGTGTATTCTGTTCGTTGGCAATTGACGAAGACACATGGTGAACAAGCAAGCTCTTTATTAATCTTCTCCTATAACCAAGCAAGCAGTAAAAGGCATGCAGGCCTTTTATAGGGCCCTAAACCCAGACAGTGTTAACCAATAGGAACTGGCTGTTTTCGTGCCTTGCGCATGCGCACAAGGCTGGCGCCAACCAGTCTGATCCTGGGCAGCTTTTGGTTTGCCCGGGACCGTTTGCAACATTTCTGAGCCTGCTCACTACTCCAGCAGGCTCAGGACACAACAGGGCTGATTAATTATCTTTCATTTCAGAACATTTCTGCCATGACATGCCTGGTCCAGATCCATTCATGGACAAAGCATACGTGTTTTGGGTCTGTGCATGGAACCCCAATGAAGCCTGAGCCAAGGATAGAATATTCTATGTACAGAATCATTTGCATGTGCCTAGTAGATATTTGGGATAGATGATCCAAGGATTCAGGTATATCTCTAAACTCACTGCAAACAGTGTTTCCTGCTTAGCTTCATAATCCAGGCAAACAAAAGGAAGAATGAGTTTTGAGAGCACTTCTTTTCCTAAGCAAACTTTCTCAGGCGATGAGTGAGTATTTTCAAATTTGTGCTTTGCTTCTCACCTTGCCTTCAGAAACCCACCATAGCATTGGGCTTCATCAACTTCTCTCTTCATTTTTTCTATTATATTTCTTCCAGAAATGATAGCAAATATTATCTAAGAAGTAAAAAAAATGAAATTAAAATGGTGAAATGAGGGACAATGAATTATGAATTGGGAGAAAGTTATTGGCTAAGATTACACTTCTGCATAATTTCAGGAGCAAAGCATAACTAATGAGTTTAAGAGATAGCAAAAAGATAACTTACCCACTGTACAATCTGGTTTAACAAATTAAACAAAGAAGAGAGGAGAAGGAAAAAAGAAGGCAACTACTGAAGTCTCCATGTGATCAGAGACTTAGGAAAGCAGACTGCTCCTGCTCAAAGAAATGTTAATTGATTATTTCCCCTGTTTCCAGCAGGGTTTTTTGCATTTTAATTTCTGACCAGATTAAATTCTTTTCTGCTCCTCATGACCCTTGGGATTTACTGCCTTTTTCATATTTTCCCCCCATTCGGATTTTGTGTGCAGCTGAGTTTCCAAATATTCAGGTAGATCCCTGCTTATCCCAACACACACAGAGGCACACAGACATATACCTTGTCTTGGGTAAATACTGCCCTCTCCTGAGTTTTGTTTACTAAATTAATATTATCTTTCCAGTTTTCAAAAAAAAAAAAAACCTGGTGAAAGGGGAAGTGAGTGGTTAACTTCTACTTGGAAGTCATAATTTTTTTTGTGTTCGCTTGATGATCTTTTCATTTTTATATGAATCAGAATATGCCATCCAAAATATATATTTGCAGTCAGAATTGGAAGTACTTTATGTTTATTGCATGCATTTTATTTGGCAGACATTTGCCATTGGAATGCATAGAACCAATATTTGGGATGTCACTGGAATAGGCATTTAGTTTAATCCTCCTTTTGTAGCACACTTCCAGATGATATCATTTGATATAAATTAGAAAGCTGTTTTCATTCATGAATTTTAGACTCAAGTATGAATTGCATTGGCAGCCTCTAATCTTGAAATAACGAAAAAGGAGGGCCAAAGACTGTATTAAGCTACATGATGTTATCTTATTTAGAGCAATATTGTATTTAGAATGAAGGTGCAAAGAAATGTATACAATAATATGCTATAGCTACAGTTATCAGGAGTTTGGTTACTAAATCATCTTGAAAGAAAATAAAAAGCAGACAGAAATTAGCTGTGATTTTGTAATGCATCACAGCTGCCTGCCTTGAAGCAGAGCAATCTAAGGCAAAGAGAGCTGGCAGAGAAAAGATAATAATGATTGGCATTCCTCCAGACCATGGCAATGTAGATGAACTGCTCTGATTCACACACAAAGAAATCATGCCCTAAAACTGGTAGAGTAGTGCTGTTACAACTTGTTCAGTGACCTCCAATTCTTTTATGACCTGATAAATTTCATTGTGCCAGGACAAACAATACTTCTTTGAGTTAATGTAAATTAATGCTACTGTCATCAGGGATAATATCTAATCACCTTGTACTTTGTTGATCTTTTTAAAAGTTCTTTTTAAAAATTCCTTTTATTTTTTCCATATATTGTTGTGTTCTCCAGAGTTTTGTCTTTGCATTTTGTGTCTGAAATAAATATCTAAGCTTTTGCCTCATTACTAGCACTTCCAGTAAACTATTTGGATTCACTTCATTTAGCATTGAACAATTAGTTCTTCTTGTGGTTCAAGTTATTCTCAAGTAGTTGTTACAATTCTACAGAGGAATTACTGAGCCTGTCATTTGTACTTCTATAACTGTCTGGTTTGATACAGCAAACAAACAGAACAGGTGCAGACTTCAACAGATAGTTAGGACTGCAGAAAAAACAGTTGAACAAACCTGCTTTTCACTGAGGACCTGAATACTGTATGGCTCAGAAAGAGGGTTGAGAAAATATCTGCAGAACCCTCATATTCGGGACTGAAACTGTTTCAAGTCCTCCCCTTAGGATGCCAATATAGGGCATTGCATACCAAAATCAACTAGAAACAAAGAAAGTTTTTTCCCTTGTTGCCACGTACTGTTTCATGTCTAAGGATATTTACCCATGTAGTATGGCTTGTTACTATTATCCTTTTCATCTTTTCTACTACCTTCTTCTATTTGTATCTTATGATTATATTACTTTGCTGCTGTTGTTACACTGAGAGCTTATGTTTCAGAGAGAAATTTTGTGGAAGTGATGAACAAGGAACGTGAAGGTTTTCATCATTTGAGACAGAGGTTTCCAAGAATAATTGATGCTAAGATTAAGGAAGGCATTTTTGTTCCTTCCAGATATGTCCTCAATGACAAGTGGTTCAGCATTCTATTAATGGGGTCAGAGAAAATTGCCTAGAAAGCATTCAAGGATGTCATTGTGAATTTTCTTGCCAACTACAGAGCACCAAACTACATTCAGTTCATTAACAAACTTTTTACAGCATACAAGACCATGAAGTGCCACATGTCCCTGAATATTCATTTTATTCATTCCCCTTTTGACTTTTCCCCAAAAATTCTAAATGCAGTCAGTGATGAACATGGTGAAAGGTTTTACCAGGACATTGCCCCAACAGAAAAATAGTATCAAGGAAACTGGAGTCCATCAACATTGGCTGACAGTTCCAGTTTCAGACACTGCACCAAGATGCATCAGATACTGAGTACAAATGCAAAGCACTTTTAGCCCTGTTGAACATATGCAGCATATCAGAAACATTATGTGATTAAATACATTACAGTCATCAAATGTTAATTTCATATTTCTCAAGATCTCTATATGATAAAATCATTCTGGAGTTATATTTGTGTTCAGTTTGAAGAGGTCTATTATAATCATCAAATGTTTGAAAAAAAATTCTTATCATTACCAAAGGAGGGGAGAATAGAGCTTGCTAGCTGTTTATATGTGGTAGCTTAGCCTATTAGTTTTGACTGAAATATTTTCTTTTCCTTCTTTTGGTATGCATCTTGGTTTTTGATTCTTGATTATCTGGTACTGGCTCCTGCTTATCTAGAAATTAGTTAATGATGAAGTAGGATGTTTTTAAGGCAGGGGTGTCAAACTGCTGGCCCGTGGGCTGGACACATCACGACGAAACCACGCCCACCCCATTGCCGGCAATGGGGAAAAAGCTCCGATACATCGCATGACGTCATGTGATGTTGCGAGTTTGACATGTCTGGTTTAAGACCATTTGCCTTAATCCTTTGTTTTGGTTCTTGAATGGTTTGTAGCTATAGCAGCTTATTTCAATATGTCTGTTAATGGTTGATGGGTCAAGCAGCTAAATCTCTAGGAATTCTTATATTTTTAAATCTGACTTTATCCAAGTGAATTGCATGGAGAGAGAATAACTGTCCCAAAGTTACCCAGCTGGCTTTTTATGCTTAATAAAGGTCTTGAACTCATGGCTTCCTGGTTTCTAGTCCAGCAATATAGACAGGAAACTAATTTGTTTCTCAGTTCTTTTGCTGTCAGTTTTGAACAGTTTGCATATATGCAGTTTATATAAAGATTCTGATTCTGATATTTCTGAATCATTATTTTATTATTTCATGTTTTATATTTATATAAACAAGTTTTAAGAGGCTTTTCAAAACCCTTAAAAATAAGAAAGATGTAAATTTTTGCTAAAGCATACAAACCTAGTAAAAATGTAGTGCACATTGTTTAAATAAATAATGGAAGAAGAAAATCCACACTCAAATATTAGAATGATATTTGAATGCCAGATAAATTTTCAAAATCTAGTGCTTAATCACATGGAGAAGCTATAGTTATTCAATTGGATGAATTAGGTTTCCTACCAAAGCTCTTGGTTTATGGAGACTGATTTTGGAAGTTCTGCTTCCCTCTCCAAACATAATCTGAATATATAGGGCTTAGTTTCTGAGATGTGTTTTAGTGTATTTATTGTGATAGAGTTTTATCTGTAAAATTAGAATCTCAGCTCCACCCCAAACCTCAGTTTTATGTGAGGGAGTAAGAATACAAATTATGTTGTATTCTAAGACATGAATGATTTATTAAGTAGATGTTTCTCTAATTATTAAAAAGTCCCTTGTAGCAAACAGCTTGTAATAAGTTTATGTATGTTAGGAATGGAACTGTCTAAACACAAGTGTACTACCGTGCTGTTTGATATTTGTCACTGCTATGAGAAAAAGGCATGTAAAGGCAGCATATGCTTTGCTGCTCCAGCTGTAATTTTCTAAAAGATACTTGCAAATGAGGACACTTACAGTAATCCTTTCTTCAGCCACAATAGGCAGTTTAAAAGTCATGGCAAAACTGCAAAATAATCTTCTAAGTCAGGGGTGTCAAACTCAATTTCATTGAGGGCCGCATCAGCATTGCGGTTGTCGTTGGGGGGCCGGGTAGGTGTGGCCAGGGTGGGCATGGCCTACTGGGTGGGCGTGGCTGGAGTGGGTGTGGCCTGCTGGGTGGGCATGGAGAGCACTTCATCATTCACGTCAAGGGTACTTGTGGTGCCCTGGGCAGGAGTGGAACAGATCTGAGGGTCTCTGGCAGAAGTGGGTGGGCCTGGGGCAAGCACCAAGGCATGGTCCACTGGAAAAGCCTCACTGTTCCTCTCAGGCCATGCGAGAGGAGGCTGGATGGTGCCGCGGGCTTCCTGGAGCCCTGGGCAGCAGAGGTCAAATGACCAGCCCGGACCTTAAGCACCCACGGCATCAAAACCAGCCCCACTATCCCAAGGGGATGCCCAGCTGCACTTACCTCCTCCTCAAGGCTGCTGCTGCTGTGCTTGCTCTCCTTAGCCAGGTTGCTCATGATGGGTATGAGGGCAAAGTCAGAGGGAGGCCCCTTACCTCTCCATGGGAGGAGACCCGGCTTTGTATCCAAAGCTTCCTTAGCAATAGGATGGGAGACCCCCAGGATAGGCCAGGAGGAGGGGGCAAGGAGATGGTGAAAGGGCAGCAGGGCAGGACTAAGGCAGAACTTCCCTCAGACCCTCCCTCTCCTTCCTTCCTTCCTTCCTTCCTTCCTTCCTTCCTTCCTTCCTTCCTTCCTTCCTTCCTTCCTTCCTTCCTTCCTACCTTCCTTCCTTCCTACCTTCCTTCCTTCCTTCCTTCCCTGGTGGGAAAATATTTGAGATGAGGGAGGGAGAAAAAAAGGCAAGAAACACAGCTGGGAAGGTGTCACCCTTTGTGAGGAATGAAGAAATGCATCATCGCCTGGAAGTGGCCAGTACATGGCCTTCATCTACTTCACATATCTGGCTTTATTTTATTTATTTATTTTATTTAATTACATTTATATCCCGCCCTTCTCCTTGCGGACTCAGGGCGGCTGACAATAGATAAAATGCTAACATGTTATACATCTAATTAAAAATCGATTAAAAAGAAATATTTAAATACGTCCAATTTAAAAGTAATTAAAACCCCTTTAAAATCCCTTAGGCCAGTCCCGCGAGCTGGAACAACCA
>NW_015386889.1:682152-687551 GCF_001527695.2 Protobothrops mucrosquamatus
CCCCACTCCCAACCCACCCAACCGCCGCAGCATGATACCGTGGTCCACAGTATCAAAAGCCGCCGAGAGGTCCAAAAGAACTAGGACAGAGGAACAACCCCTGTCCCGGGCCCTCCAGAGATCATTAACCAACGTGACCAATGCCGTTTCCGTGCTGTAACCCGGCCTGAAGCCCGACTGGAGAGGGTCCAGATAGACTTGGTGGGCTTTGGGGGAGGGGATGCCATGAGCAACATGAGAGTCGACGTTACCTGCGCAATGCCGTTCAGCCCCCAGCCTGCCTGGTTTTGGCAGGCAGTGAGGCGTTCTCCTCACAGTGCCGAGAGGCTGAGCTAGGCAGCGCGAATCTGAAAAGAAGCACGATGCCACCCAGCCTCCAGCCTGCCCAGTTTCGGCAGGCAGCGAGGTGCTCTCCTCACAGTGTCCAGAAGCTGAGCCAGGCAGTGCGAAGCTCGCCAGCTTTGCACCTTGCTGCCTGCTGAAATCGGGCAGGCTGGGGGCTAGACAGCATTGCACTTCTCATCAGATTCGCGCCACCCACTCAGCTCTTGGCGCTGTGAGGAGAGCGCCCCGCTGCCTGCCAAAACCCCTTCCCCGAAGCCCATCAAGTCGGATATGTGAAGTAGGTGAGGGCCATTTGCTGGCCACTTCCAAGCGATGGTGCATTTCTTCATTCCTCACATAGGGTGACACCTCCCAGAATGCACCCAGGGGGTTGGGGCAATACAGCAGGGGCAGGTCCCTTGCTGTTTTCAGACGGCCTTGTGGAGCTAAGACTGAAAGCGTTTCAGCATCAATGGCCACCACAAAATTGTACATTGACTCCCGGGAGGCCTGGGCCAGGGCCAAGGCAGTGGGGGACGTTCCCTCACTGTTTCCAGGATGGCTTCACAGGCCACATGAAACCACGTTGCGGGCCGCATCCGGCCCCTGGGCCTTGTTTATGACATGTCTGTTCTAAGTGATATTTATTTAAACATTAACTTGATGCAACTTCATGGAGCTTATGCTAAGAAAATATGGAATGCATCCCTCAATATACAATTTGAGAAGCAAAATTCAAAACAATTCCCATCTAATGTTTAGAGGAGGAAGCAAAATTTCAATATGTACAATTCTAGATCAAAATTATCCATTTCTATGTAAAAAGACATTGTATGCAAAGATAAATAAAACTTATATTTGAAAAGATTTAAGAAAACTAATTAAAAATCCTTATCTAATTGCCTGTTCTAATGAAAATTCAACTAGTTTTGAAATATAACAATGTTTATAGAGTGAACAGAACTTGAAGAATCATCACCTGATCAAATTGGTCAAGCTCTCTTTATTTATCTCAAGGCAACAACTTATTTCATCCATTCGGTCAGAAATTAGCAGAAGAATATTATCTTTCTATCTAGCATTAATGTGTAGACAAAAGTCACCAGTTTTTTTCTTTTAGGTAGGTAAAAATCTGGATATTTTGCATTTCAAAGTTGCATATTGTCACAATATCTGAAATCTGTCTTTGATATGGAGTATTTGTAGATACAGGCCTTTTCTTATCTAACTTTGTGAGGATAACATGTATTGATCATTTTCATTCATCATAAAACAAATGTCTCAATTTGTTCTACAAGATCCTTGTCATGGCTATATTTGATCTTAAGCATCAGTGCCTGAAATAAACTATGCCTTCAGAGGTAAAAAATATTTACAGTAGATCAGCTTTCCCTGTATTACCAGATGCTTTATAGTACAATTGTCAATAGTAGCCATCTTTACTACTAGCTCAAGTTAAAACTCAGGAGGTTAAGAGTTCGCAGTTCAACACCTCTGGAAAGTTCCAGGTTGAGAGTGCTAGTTTAGGTGGACCAGTAGTGTTGCATTATATCAATATTTGGCAACTTTTAATACATTTATGAATAAAAAATTTAAAGAATGATGCTGTTTGATTGAAGCATAAGTTTTATGATTAAATATAGTATGACTAGAATGTTACTATAGTATGGATAAGGCACAAAATGTAAAATTTCAACAGCATTTTGATGAGATAGAATTCATATATATCAGGGGTGTCAAACTGCCGGCCTGTGGCTGGACACGTCATGCGGAAGCCGCGCCCATCCCATTGCTGGCAATGGCAAAACTCTCCTGATACATTGCGCGATGTCACATGACATCGCAAGTTTGACATGTCTGATATATATGAAGTCCTCAATTCAATTGGGAATGAAATTTCTATCCAAAATCAATACACTTTTATATTGAGTCATTACATGACCAGACCTGATTTATATGACCAGACCATTTCTAACATGGTTGTAAAGTGAATCACTATGGATGTTATATGAATCATTTGGTTGCTAAGCAAATCACATGGTTAAGCAAAACTAGCTTCCCAGTGGATGGGGTTTTTTTTGCTAAAAATTGGCAAAAAAAAGTAAGTAATCATGATCACATGACTGTAGGATGCTGCAACTAGTTCTAAAAGTGAGCTAGTTGGCAAGTACCCAAACCTTGATTGCAGGATGCTGCAACTATCATAAGTGTAAGTACAGATCTTTTTCTATAAAGCCCTTTTTCTGAGATTGTTATAAGGTTGAATTGTTATTAAACAGATGGTTGCAAGTCAAGGACTATCTGTAGTCTTGCTTATGACTGAACTGAAAAACAAATGTAAAAGTATTATTTATATTGATTCCCATTTGTCTGTTCCTCTAAGATGCTAAATGATAATCAGGTAGGAGTAGTAAATGAGTCAAAATAATATACATTGGCTTGCTTAATGGAACTGGAGTAAGCTTGCCATTTCATAAATTAGAAAATATTTATAAAGATAAAAAAGTAGTAATTGCAGATAAAATTACTTCATTCTTTCATAATGATAGAAAAAAACTCTCAGACCAATATTCCATTCAATAAATTGAATATTTAACCATGTGCATGTCTATCTCTGTGTGGTATGTGCATACATGTACATATACAACATTTGAATTCCACTAGTTTATTAAATCTCAAGGAAGCCTGGTTGCTGAGCATTGATTTTCTGAAGAGTTAAAAAAAGTATGAAAAAGAGAAGGATTACAGCCTTGAAATCAGATGTTACAATGTGAAGTGCATCTCTGTTTAAGATATTTTGGAGCAATTAGGTTTATACTGCACACAGCCAATTATGGGACTGCTGTATTTTCAGAAATAGTTTTGTGATTTACTGGCTATTTATTTCCTGTGTTTGCAAGGTTTTTCTATCAAAAGCTGCAGATGGCTGGCAGAGTGTTTATATCCATATCCCTTTAGGATAGGAAATAAGTATCTTAGATTGATACCCTGAATCAGGTCATGTCTGCTACAGTTTTGCTGAACTTGCAGCATTCATTGAAGCATCTGCATTCAGAGCTTTCTGAATAGAGATGACATATTCTAAAAACATGATTCATGTGAGAAGATTTCATGTGTACAGCTGAACCGATTAATGTACATTTGAACTCCTGAAAATATAATTTGAATCTTATCATTCTTCTAATCCTTTGGAAATTCAGACAGATATTTCTCCTGAATAGGAAGCACCAATCTTTTCTTGCTAGTTTCACTTTTACAGAAATTGTGTGACAATTTTAAAATGAATCTATTTGTTCCAGTTTTAATGTTATCTTTTTTATGAAGTAGCATAGAATTATATATTTTCAAAGGGCATTGATATATATATATATATATATATGCTCAATAATATCCTTGAAGACGTGACTCCTGGGTAAATTCATAGTATAAAATAGATAAACACTCACGATCACCAGGAGAACAAAGAATTTAAAACTTTAATTTAAAACCAAGCTTTCGCTGGGAGCTCCCAGCATCATCAGGGTTAACAAGCCAGTCTATAGGTGTGCCTTAAGTAAGGTGGTTTAGCATCTGCGCTCGGCTCCTAGAGTGTGTGACCAGCCCCAACCAATCAGCCTGTGATCTAATTATTCCTACCACACCTGCGTTTTGGTCTCCTTTCTCACATTTAAAGGTTGCTCTTTTTGTTTCAATGACGTCAGCTTTGCTGCCTGCTGAAGTTCCCTTCCCTCCCTCCCTTCTCTTAGAGATGTCCCCCCCCCGTATCCACTGTCTTCCCATTAGTTACAGGGTTGTTAAGTGTCACCTCATTAAGTTTTACATTGGGGCTCCTAATCTGATACCGTGCTGTGGTGCCTTTTCCCCCTTCCCTCTGCCCGACTGTACTTTCTTTGATATTCATTACTTTCACTATATCCATCGTAGTTTTTCCTCCCTCCTCTCCCCTCCTAGCTGTGTTACTGCTATCACTCGTCACTTCTCTTATATAGGTTGGGGGGGTATTAGGTGGCATCTCTTCTCCTCCCTTATGTGCCATTGTTCCGATCTGGGTGGTACTGCTACAGTTACCGCACTCTTCTTCTTTTTCAATATATTCCCCTATATCCTCTGTCCCTACACTTCCTTCGTTCATCTCCCCCTTTGCCAACTCCCTATGCTGTGGGGTGCGGTTTGCATTGTGCACAGTCGGCCCTCCACGTCTTGTTCGTGGGGCCGCACGGTGTTGGTGTATGTACTCATTCTCCCCAGTCTCATGTGCACTGATGGGGTAGGCGTGTGCTCCCTTCACCCCCTCACTGCGTGTGTGAGCTCCATTCCTTTCACCATTCCTACTTCTTCTCCGTTCGAGCTCTCTCTCCCGGATCTTACAGGCAGCCCTGTGTTCAGAATCCTTCCCAAACCACCACCACCCCGCATTCATGGCACCGAATTCCGGATTCCCCCAGGGGTTGATCTCAGGGCTTTTACTGGTATCATCAGTTCCTGCAGCACCGTTGATATTACTGGCTCCTTCGTCCCATCGTCGCGTGGGGGATTTACTAGCGGGCCGGCATGGGCCTGATGTGTGTAGCTCTCTCAATTCCATATGCCTTGTTTTGCGCGTGGTATCCAGAAAATCTCTCCGCTGTTTGCTGGCGGGAGATCTTTGTCGATCACACGTAGTGGATAAGTGGGTGTCTACCGATCGGCGGGATTCCATTGATGTCTCTTTGTGAGCGGTTATGTCACCATCACCCTGATCCTGCAAGCGTCGACGGGGTTGACTGTTATGGGTCCATCGATGACTTTTGCCCCATCTCCTTAGTGCCAGGTGGGTCAAATGCAGGTCGATGCAAACCGCACCCCACAGCATGGGGAGTTGGCAAGGGGGGAGACAAACGAAGGAAGTGTAGGGACAGAGGATATAGGGGAATATATTGAAAAAGAAGAAGAGTGCGGTAACTGTAGCAGTACCACCCAGATCGGAACAACGGCACATAGGGGAGGAGAAGAGATGCCACCTAATACCCCCCCAACCTATATAAGAGAAGTGACGAGTGATAGCAGTAACACAGCTAGGAGGGGAGAGGAGGGAG
>NW_015386889.1:687704-691455 GCF_001527695.2 Protobothrops mucrosquamatus
TATATATATATATATATATATATATATATATATATATATATATATATATATATATATATATATATATATATATATATATATATATATATATATATATATATAAAATAACATTAAAAATAGAAGATCGATTCCTGGGTATGAACATATTTTTATGTTAACCCCTTGCGTGTCCTTCGGGGGTGTGGTTACATTGCGCCAGTTCGAACAGGTGCGGTGACATGGTGGGGGTCTCAAAGATGTTACCTCCCCCTTTTTTGCTGTCTCCACTGTCGTGTCCTGGGCGGGGGGGGTTTGTACGGCCCCTGGGATGGTGGCTATTCCATCCCCCGGGCAGCGTGCGTATTGTCCTTGTTCCCAAATGCTGGTCATGGTGCGGAGGGCTGTTCAGTAAATCGGGCGGCGGGGCATTGAAATCGATGGTTTCCCTTGCCTGCGACGAGGGTGCATGCCAGTTCTCAACCGAGGGGGCTCCGGACCGTAGGTCTTGCTTCTTTCCAATGTCAGTCTTTTCCGGTGAGTGTGCGAAGTTTTTATTATCTAGTCGCTTTCTCCATGGTAATCGGGTACATGCTTCCCACGCTCTCATCGTTAAGTGCGCTGGGTGCAGGTCCACATGCCGGTTGACCGATCCTTCGCCCGAAAGCCAAGCCTCTTTAAGCAACCTGCCGCTCTTCGAAGCATCGTTGGCAACCACCCTCACTCCATCGAAATCAAACTTGTGACCAGACTCCACCATATGAGTTAAAATTTGGGAGTACTGCTCCCCTCTTTTGATCACAAGTTTATGCTCCTGGACCCTTGTTTTAATTATTTTCAAAGTTTCCCTCACATAATTAATGGGGCAATTACTACAATTGATCTTATACACCACCCCAGACTTCTCAGTGGTGGGCAGCGAGTCTTTGGGTCTCATAACACAGAAGCGTAACGTTCGGTCAGGTCTGTGTGCCACCCTTACATTGTAGGGTGCCAACAGCCTAGCTGTGGCCTCCGAAATGTTACTAATATAGGGGAGAGCAATACGGGTGGCCTGAGATGGTAGTGCCCCTGTTTGCAAGTTACTAGGGGACCTAGTTAGGGTGCCATGGTGTTTGATAAACCCTACGGGGTACCCATTATGCCTACAGGTGCGGAAGAGATGTTTTTTCTCCTCTAGTCTAGCCTTGGCCGTGTTGCAGTGGGAGTCCACCCTTTTAAAGAGCGTTCTAATACAGCTGACCTTGTGGGCCACTGGATGGTTGCTGTTATAATGTAAAATCCTGTCAGTGTGCGTGGGTTTACGGTAGACCTGGGTCCTCAGGGTTCCATCCAGTTGGCAGTGGATCAAAACATCCAAAAACACCAACCTACCCTGGTGCTCTTCCTCCTCCGTAAACTGTATGTCCGCGCACACTGAGTTGAGTGCACCCACAAAGTCAGCTTTGTGACTCCTCTTGATAATGACAAAGGTGTCATCGATATAGAGGGCCCAGAACTTAGGGGGGTGCTGAGCCATCGCTATGCGCTCTAATTGCTGCAACACGGCCTCAGCTATGACACTTGAAATGGGAGATCCCATGGGAGTACCCTTTATTTGCTCATCATCCTCTATCCTCAGGGTTCTGATTATGTCCAGGAACTCTTCCGCAGATTTAACGGTGGTATGACTATCACTAACAAGATGGCCAATACGGCAGCTCAGCCATTTGGTCAATCCTGACGTTGGGGTGCCCCTAAATGACACAATGGGTCTAAGAGGGACCCCTTCCTTGTGGACCTTGGGTAGTCCATAGAACCTAGCTACTGCCGTATCGCTGGGATGTATCCTCATAAGAGTATCATTGTCCAGTCTTTTGCTACGCTTCAGGGCATTGAGCACTTTGTTAATACGGTTCTTAAGGGTCACCATGGGATCCCCATTAACCACTCTATAGGCAGCTGTATCATTGAGTAACTCCAACGCTTTACTGATGTAATGCACCCTATCAATAACAACCATAGCCCTCCCTTTATCTGCTGGCAATATGAGGGTGGCCTCATCCTCCCTGAGTTGGGCTAAAGCCTCCAACTCCTTTCTAGACAGAGTCTGGTAATGTCTATGACTCATAAGTAGTCCCATCACCCGATGTCTGATGGAGTCTTTAACCTCCTCCTCTGCCCCAATGCGGTGTATTGCAGGCTCCAACGCCGCCACAAAATCCAGGGCACGAGCATCCATCACATTATACCCCGCATCCCATTGTAAAAGGGAGAGTTGGAATCGGGTCAATACCTTGCTGGAAAGATTGTACACCCGTCTGTCCAGAGGGGGGGTGGCATCCTTATCCAACTCACGTAGCCTCTCAGTCCTGTTTCGAAATTTGTCAGTGGCATGCCGGCTTATGTTGTTAGTAACCAGGCGGATATGTTGGCTTAATTCCATAAAATGCTGGTTCGTGAACTCAGTATGACATTGTTCTCGATGATTGAAAATACACTTGGACAAATTACTGTTACGCCTGTGCAGGTCGTTGATAATTGCCCATACAGTCCTGTGCTGGAATTGCCGGATAGCCTGTCAGCATTCTAAAGAGTTGATGACAGGTTTCCTTCTCAATGATCTCTTTAGGGTCTCTCTTTAGGGTCTCTGCCTAAAAACATATTTTACATTCCAGGGCAACATGTATGAGCAAATAAAGGGTACTCCCATGGGATCTCCCATTTCAAGTGTCATAGCTGAGGCCGTGTTGCAGCAATTAGAGCGCATAGCGATGGCTCAGCACCCCCCTACGTTCTGGGCCCGCTATGTCAACAACACCTTTGTCATTATCAAAAGGAGTTGCAAAGCTGACTTTGTGGGTGTACTCAACTCAGTGTGCGTGGACATACAGTTTACGGAGGAGGAAGAGCACCCGGGTAGGTTGGTGGTTTTGGATGTTTTGATCCACTGCCAACCGGATGGAACCCTGAGGACCCAGGTCTACTGTAAACCCACGCACCTATAGCCGCTCCACCATAGGACTAGTAACCCGCTCCCAGGCAGCAGCACAGCGAAGGCGTGAGGAGGAGAAAGCCACCGGCAAATTAGGAACGGCATTGGGCCCCGTAGAAGAAGAGAAGGGGGGTTGCCGATTGGATGGAATATCGGAACGGGTGCCCGTGGAAACACCCACTACCCCCACGATTGAACAACGGAACCTACGGACTGATCTGTGTGATGGGTTGGGGGTTGGTGGGAGGGACGGGAGGAAGATCCCCATCAGAGGTAGGAATGGCACGGGTTCCAGTGGAATGGAAGGAAATAACACAGTGGAGGTTGTGAGTGGATGCAGGATCCCTAGGACTGGACTTCACTGAAGGGAAAGTGGGGGTAATTACGATAAACATCAAAGGGGTGGAGATGGAACGGCCCCCAAGGATCGTGAAAGGGTGAACCAGCCCAAGGACGGGAGGTGCGTTCCAGCCTGGGAAAGCAGAGGGCACCCGCCTGAGATACGGACACAAAAAAGGGGGGAGGAGGGTGGCAATACACATGTAGGTAAAGGAGGTAAGGAAGAATTAACTCAGTTTGCAGATGAGGCCAGGATTGGCCGGCCGGGACCTGTTACGAGATCTAGGAGCCGTGCGCAGACATGACTGCATTTATAAGCAAGCTCTCCCAGCATCCTGATTATACCCTGACTATGATGGCAGTTTTAGGCCATCGAAAGCTTGGTTTTATTTATTAAAACTGTATTGTTTTATATTTCCTGGTGATCACTTTGTTGTCATATATATATATATATATATATAT
>NW_015386889.1:692355-696409 GCF_001527695.2 Protobothrops mucrosquamatus
ACTGACTAGTATGTATAACTGCCCAGGTTCGAATCCCATAAAGGGTATGGCTAACTGATGAAGGCAAAAAAGCCAGAAATGGTCCATCTTAGTCTCCCAATTTAATTCTTTACTCTTTGTCAGAAAAAAAGAAATTTGGATATAAAAATATTTCGCAGTTGCGACTTGAGCCTGCTCTATGCCCCTAGTTGGGGGCGGCGCTCCTGCGCGGTACCTGTCTTCCTTTTACCCGCGTGTAAACGTTTTGCCTTCCTTCCCTGCTTACCATTATGAGGCTCCCGGCTGTCCTCGTCAGGGATCACTTGGGGTTCTTTCTTACATCTCTCATCCACTTCAACCCCCTCATCCTTCCCCTCCAAACTATCCATCCCTTCCCTCTCCTTCATTTCACCATCAATCCCTCTTCTACCTTCATGATCCTTCCCCATCGAGTCTAGATTGATCCCCTCTTCTCTCCCTCCGGTTGCAACACTTCGTGTGTTTCTTGCCTCCTCTCCTTGCAGCTCATTCCACACTCTCTCTCCATTCCCACAGCATACATTCACCCCGTCCCTATTCATCCTCAAATTCCCTTTATCCAACCCACCCTCTTGTTGCAACCACTCTCCTCCTATCATCCCTAATGCTACCATTCCACTACCATCATCCCCTCCCCCATGGACCCTCCCATACTCCACTGCTTCTGCCCCTTTATTCATGCCTCCATGGGGTCTTTCATCCATCCATCCACCCCATTCCTTTCCTCGGTCTATCACTTCCCAACCTCTTTGATTCACTGGGGCACGTACGTTCCCCGATCTTTCATTATACCTTTCGTTCCGTTCTCCTGCAACCCCAGCACATTCCGACCCACCTTCTGCCGTTTGTTTCGCGCCCTTATTCACGCTGTATGGGGATCCTTCGCCCCCTTTACATGCTCTATGGGAGTTCGTCATCTTATGACCTTTGACGGATTCTCGGGCAGTTTTTCCTTTGCCGAGCCTCCCCATTGAGTTCAACACAATTTCTTCCTCTCCCCCTCCAATCGCGCCATTGCGTGCGTCTCCTATTTCCTCCCCTAATACCTTGTTCCACACTCTCCCTCCATCCTCGCAACAAACGTTCACCCCACTCTTACTTGCATTCCAACTCCCTCCGTACCACCCCTCCTGTCGCAACAACCCCCCACCCACCACCCCTTCCATTTGCTCCCACTCTCTGTCGCTCACTGGGGTCTTGGCATCCTTCAAACTATCATTCCTCCATCCGCTCCGTTCTATTGCCTCCCCACTGCTTTCATTCCCGAAGGTCCATGTATCTCTCGACTTTCCATCACGCCATTCACTGCATTCTCCTGTATACCCAGCTCTCCCCACCCCACCTTCCACTACCCCTCTCATGCTCTCGTCTGTACCGTCTAAAGGTCCTTCATCCCCCTTGCGCATCCCACTGGGGCCTTTACCCATCCTGCAACTGGCTCTATTATTATGGGATTGCTTGATTCCACTTACTCGCGGGGAGCCGTGTGCTCTACCTTTGTAATACTTCCCCATCGAGTCTAGATTGATCCCTTCCTCTTTCCCTCCGGTTGCAACACTTCGTGTGTTTCCTGCCTCCTCTCCTTGCAGCTCATTCCACACTCTCTCTACATTCCCACAGCATACATTCACCCCGTCCCTATTTGTCCTCAAATTCCCTTTATCCAACCCACCCTCTTGTTGCAACCACTCTCCTCTTATCATCCCTAATGTTACCATTCCACTACCATCATCCCCTCCCCCATGGACCCTCCCATACTCCACTACTTCTGCCCCTTTATTCATGCCTACATGGGGTCTTTCATCCATCCATCCACCCCATTCCTTTCCTCGATCTATCACTTCCCAACCTCTTTGATTCACTGGGGCACATACGTCCCCCGATCTTTCATTATACCTTTCGTTCCGTTCTCCTGCAACCCCCACACGTTCTGGCCCACCTTCTGCCATTTCTTTCGTGCCCTTATTCATGCTGTATGGGGATCATTCGCCCCCTTTACACGCTCTATGGGAGTTCTTCATCTTATGATCTTTGACGGATTCCCGGGCGGTTTTTCCTTTGCCGAGCCTCCCCATTGAATTCAACATAATTTCTTCCTCTCCCCTTCCAATCGCGCCATTACGTGCGTCTCCTATTTCCTCCCCTAATACCTTGTTCCACACTCTCCCTCCATCCTCGCAACAAACGTTCACCCCACTCTTACTTGCATTCCAACTCCCTCCGTGCCACCCCTCCTGTTGCAACAACCCCCCACCCACCATCCCTTCCATTTGCTCCCACTCTCTATCACTCGCTGGGGTCTTGACATCCTTCAAACTATCATTCCTCCATCCGCTCCATTCTATTGCCTCCCCACTGCTTTCATTCCCGAGGGCCCATGTATCTCTCGACTTTCCATCACGCCATTCATTGCATTCTCCTGTATACCCAACTCCCCCCACCCCACCTTCCACTACCCCTCTCACACCCTCGTCTATACCGTCTAAAGGTCCTTCATCCCCCTTGCGCATTCCACTGGGGCCTTTACCCATCCTGCAACCGGCTCTCTTATTATGGGATTGCTTGATCCTACTTCGGTCTATTCCCTTCCTGCTCGTGTTACTCACGGGGAGCCGTGTGCTCCATAGCTTTCCCCTTTGCAGTCCATCCAGTTCCTCTATATCTTGTTCCTCCGTGTATTCACCATCCTCTCCCATCTTCAGTCCATTTGGCTTCTCGTTCTCTCTTTCCCCAATCAATGGGCATTCCATCCTGCTCTGGGGTTCTCTCCTCGTGTTAGATCCACTGGGGATACGTTGGTGCCCTTGCCAATGTTGGTTGAAGGTAGGGCTTTCTCGTACGGAGTCCGTAGAGTCCTGGATCGTCCCCTGAGCCCCCATATCCCAGGGGGTGGTGGTTCTAAACACCTTTCTTCTGTAGTCCCGGTTTTTGCCACGGTGATTATCCTGCCACGTTTAAGTGTTTGATGTGCCTGGCATATATCGACATGCCGGTTGATGGAATCCCGGCCCGAAAACCAGGCTTCTTTCAATAATCTACCACTTTTGGTGGCATCCACAGCGAGAACTTGAGCATGCTCGAAGTCAAAGCGGTGATCCTGCTCGGCCATGTGAGACCATATCTGTGAATACTGCTCACCTCTTCTAATGGCCAAGTTATGTTCATGGAGGCGGGTCTTGAGTCTTTTTGATGTCTCACCCACGTAGTGGCTCTTACAGTCCAGACAATTGACTCTGTAAACCACTGCCGATCTTTCCATCGTGGGGAGGGGGTCCTTCGGGCACATAATCTTTGAACGTAACGTTTGGTCCGGCTTATGGGCTACTTGTATGTTATAGGGGGCCAGTAGCCTGGCCGTGGCCTCCGATACATTATTGATATAAGGTAATGTGACGCGTTGTGTGTGGTTTGCATGTCAGGTTCCCTTTCCCGTTGGTTGTTGTGGGATCTCGGTACCACACTATAGCGTCTTATAAATTTTGGGGGGTAACCGTTCAGACGGCAGATCCGGTGCAAGTGCCTCCTTTCTTCAAATTTAGCCCTTGCTGTGCTGCAATGTGTGTGTATGCGCTGGAACAACATCCTAATACAGCTGGCCTTATGGGAAACCGGATGATTGCTACCATAGTGGAGGATGCGGTCCGTGTGGGTTGGTTTACGGTATACTTTGGTGCTAACAGAACCATCTGGCAATCGCCGGACCATCACATGCAGGAAAGCCAGTGAGCCTCGCGTCTCCTCCTCCATGGTAAACTTATATATTCAAGATGGACAGTATTTAATATTTATTTGCTACATATATGCAGGGGTGTGGGTCTATACATTGCGAAATAATTGCGATCTTGGTGATCGCAATTATTTCGACATAACATGGACATACCCAAGAGTCGGATTTTTAGCTCTATTTTTAGCTCTATTTCTAGCTATATATATATATATATATATATATATATATATATATATATATATATATATATATATATATATATATATATATATATATATATATATATATATATATATATATATATATATA
>NW_015386889.1:697181-705801 GCF_001527695.2 Protobothrops mucrosquamatus
CGCCCCCTCAGTTCAAACCCCACTGGCAGTTAAAAGAAAGAAACAGCAGACATTTCATATTACACTGAGAAGCACAAAGCTAAAAGCACAAGCCTGATGATGATGAATGTGATTTCATCGAAACGTCGCTATGATACTTCTAATCTTACACGGGAGAAAACCCGAATGACCAAAGACTCACATATATATATATATATATTTATATATATATATAAATATATATATATATATATATATATATATATATATATATATATATATATATATATATATGAGGGCGAGGAATATGAATGCATTATTTTGCATCAATTTTAGGAAAAACGAGGTTTTATCAAGTGATACAACCACTAAACATTCACGATGCTGTCATTAGACAAGAACTTCATGCACCTCCTGCCCTGTCATACTCATCTCTGCTTCAATTCCTCTGACCTGCCTATTAAGATAAGATAAGATAACCTTTATTGTCATTTTTTTTTTACTGTGGGCACAATGGCACACATCAAAAATGAAATTTAGTTGCCCGCTCTCAAAGTGAAACACATACATGACACAACCTAAACATACTATGAACAACATATGTATAGACCCACACCCCTACATATATGTAGCAAATAAATATTAAATACTGTCCATCTTGAATATATAACAGAAGGAAGAAGCTTGAGAGTTCACAAGGTTAATGCTGTATGGAATGAAACTATGCCTGAATCTGGATGTTCTGCTACGGATACCACGAAGCCACCTCCCAGAAGGTAACAAGAAAAACAGGTCATGAAGAGGATGTGTAGTGTCCCAGATAATCTTACAAACCCTGCTCAAGCAATGCTTCTGTGCTATGTCCTGGATGGGAGGGAGGGAACTGCCAATGATCTTTTCGGCCATTCTCACCACTCTCTGCACCGTCTTACTGTCTGAAGCAGTGATGCTTCCAAACCAGACTGTGATGCTGTATGACAGGATGCTCTCGATCGTCCCCCTGTAGAAAGTGGTCAGGACAGGGGAAGGAAGATGTGCTTTTCTCATGCGACGCAGAAAATGCAGGTGCTGCTGTGCCTGCTTCACCAGTTTCTCACTGTTGAGCGATCAAGACAGCCTACTCGTTAGCTGCACACCCAGGAATTTGATGCTGGTAACCATCTCCACAAGTGAATCATTAATGCACAGAGAAGTGTGGCTGTGCCTGCCTTTTCTGAAATCAACAATGATCTCTTTGGTTTTTCTGGTGTTTAAAACTAGGCTGTTTTCCTTACACAGTTCACCAACCCTTCAACCTCCTTGTGGTAAGCTTCCACCTTGTCATCCTGAATAAGGCCCACTACTGTTGTATCATCTGCGAACTTCACAATATGATTGGTGGCAAACCTAGCACAACAGTCATGGGTCAACAGGGTGAATAGCAGTGGACTTAAGTCACAGCCCTGAGGAGAACCTGTGCTCAAGAAAATGATATTAGAGGTATTTGTTCCAACTAGCACATATTGGGGCTTGTTGGTAAGAAAATCAAGAATCCAGTTGCACAAAGGAGTGTTTAATCCTAAAAGACCCAGTTTGTCTACTAGATGTTGGGGAATGATTGTGTTAAATGTCGAACTGAAGTCGACAAACAACAAACACACATGAGTATTTCTTTCCTCTAAGTTCTTCAAGCTCAGATGGAGAATGGAAGAAATAGCATCCTCCGTAGAGTGATTTGGTCGGTAGGCATACTGAAGTGGGTCAAATGCTGTCAGTCAAATGCTATTTGCCCCTATATGTGCTCCTTTGGCCACCCTATACTGCACAAAATAGGAGAGATGGTAAGATAGTAAGAATGTAAGTGCACACCATGGTGGTAAATGTAAGTATGCAGCCAAGTGTCCTAATTTTTATCCTATGACCATTGGAGTGCTACAGCAGCCATAACTTCATAACAGCTTCTGGACTTTGTGCTTGAGGTGGAAAAAAATGATTCTTTGATTTTGGGTTTTTACAGATTAGATCCATTTGTTCTTATAGAAATGGCTAGTTTATATCATTATGGAAAAGTAAAAAATTGAGGTTTCATGCTAATATCTTATTCTACTGAAACAGAGGGAGTTGGAAATCAATGCCTTTTTTTCTCCTTTTTGGACTATAAAGGAGACATATGCTGCAGATTATCACTTGGCAGAGTAGCAATGAAATTGTTGGAAAGCGTATTCAGATGCCAGAATCCATCTATACCTGCAAAGATCAGCATGGTGCAAACAATGATATTTTATGTGGTATGCCATGGAAATAAAAGTTGGACTTTTAAGAAGTAGGAAGAAAGAGTATTGATGCTTTTGAATGTTTGGGTTGATTGTACAGCCAACCTCCCTCTCCAGTAAAAAAAAAAAAACCAAAAACAAATGGCTCCTCAAAAAAATCAAACCAGAATTCTCACTTGTGACACTAATTACCAGACTCAAATTATATTTTGGACACATTGTACAAAGACCTGGCATAGGACATAATAGTTCCCAGATCTAAAGTTGTGCTATATAGCTTTGATGTTTTTCAGCTTTCAACAACACCATTTCAGTTAGGTTCAGTTAGGATCTTGAAAGCTATAGCTGTTAATCAGGCTTTTGAGTTCTAAGAATCCAAAAATTAATGACTAGTCAATACAATGTATTAGATATTTGATAATATAACAATATAAAGAATTATTAATAATAAGCAATTGCTTTGAGGAATTTAGTATAGCAAGTATTTGGAATTAATGATACAAAGGCAATCAAGAACATATTAATCTGGGGATGGTCAGTGGTTTAAAAGCACTCCATCTGCTTTTTTACACTTTTTAATTGTTTGGTGTTTTTTTTTAATATAGTTTTAAATTGTTCTTTTTAATTGTGTTTGATCTGACAGCATGCTTTTATTTTTAAACCAACCAGAATCACAAGGTATAGAATTGTAGAATTGTAGAGCCAGGGGGGAGTGATGGTGAATGGCTCCGCTGCTGCTGTGTGCTGCTGGAAGGGCTTTCTTTAAGCTTCGCCCCGCAGATCACCTACCCGGGTGCAGCTGCCACCTCCTTGTCCTTCACCAACTTTCCCGTGGCTTGCGCCATGACCGGGTGGCACAAGCCTCCCCCGCCGCCTCCCTCCACCAGTCCTTTGTTGCCTGTCTCATGGAGAATAGAGAACACAGCAGTTCTGCGCAGGGATGCAGAGCAGAGAACAGCACTTGCTTCCTGCCCTGCATTGCCCCATCTCTCCTTTCTCCCTTCCTGCCGCTTCTCCTCCCAGCGCAGCTCCTCCCTCTTCCCAAAAGCATTTCTTTGCTAACCTGCTTTCCAGCTCTGATGCATCCCTCTTCTGCTGCAGGGAAATGGAGTTTGTGGGACTAAAAGTTCAGTCAGACCTTCCAACTCCTTGTGAGATCTTTTTTTTTTCCCGCAAGAAATTGGAAGGTCTGACTGAACTTCTTTAATTCCACAAATTTTGTTGAAAAAAGGTGGCTAGGACCCGTTTGTTGATTAGGGCTAGTTTCCAGATGTCTGGTAGGCGGGAGGTATCATCATGTTTATTCATATTGTGGGGGTGTTTTTCTATTTCGATGGCTTCCATAATTATTCTCTTGTTGTGGTGTTCAGTTTTGGAGATTAGTTTGGTTCATATATATTATATATGAAATTGAGCCCATTATGCAATTCAGTTAGAGAAAAGGAAAAGAGGAAAAAGTCTCTTGCCACAATAGAGAAAGTCTGTTGTAATTTCTCGCTAGAGCACAGAGCACAGAGGGAGAAAAATGTACAAGATTCCCTGTAACATTCAAATACAAACATGAAAAATAAGAGCATCTTTTTCATAGGAAACAATGCACATTGGGGGTGGACTTTAAAAATGGTTTCAAGGAGTGAAAAAGGAAAGAGAAAGAAAATAATCATTCTTTTGCAGCACTAGGTTCATCAGCATACACAGTTCTGTCAGATTGCTGTTAGATGGATCTTCTAAAAATTGGAAGGGGAAGGATAGTGCCAGGGCTGTTTAGTTTGGGTACAGTCAGTGAAAGGAGATATTAAAAATCCTCCTTATACTCAGATTGAGGTCTTGCTACATTGATATGCCTATTGGACTCCTTCAATTTCATTAATTTTACAATGCATGAGAAATTGTTTTCTGCAATCTGCATTTTTTTTACCTGGTAGAGGTCCACAATTTTAAAATTGTGCAAACATAAGTTAATTAATTATTTTTTAAAAAAAATCTTATTACAGTTTGACAATACTATGGGCAGTTTACAAATTGGTATAAAAATTAGGGAAGATACTAGAAAAGATATTTAAGCAACAGATCTGTGAATACCTAGAACAGTGGTGCCAAACCTATGGCACTCTGTGGGCACACGAGCCATTGTCCAGCCCCGCCTTCCCCGTGGACCCTCCTCACCAGCAGCCCCCCCAGAGGAGAGTTGCCCCTGGGCATGGCCCGCACAGAGCAGTGCAGCCAAGGATATGGCAGCCAGGCAGCAGGGACAAGACTCAGCCCTCACACACCATTGTGTGCAGATGATGCTGCTGGGCATGGGCGGAGGGCGTGGCTGCCATGGTGCTGCAGGGCCACTTGGTTGATCTGCTGTGGTAGACCATGGAAGCTGTAAGTGGCCCTGCGGGTGGGTGGGGCGGAGGGCAGAGCGGGGTGGGGTGGGCTGGGGGGCGGAACAGGGTTGGGGTGGAGCGGGCGGGAGGGTTTTTGGGCACTCGGTGTCTAAAAGATTCACCATCACTGACCTAGAAGCAAACAAAGTTATAACCAGAGGCCAACATGGGTTTGTCAAAAATAGATCATGCCAAACCAATCTTATTTCATTCTTTGATAAAATGACTAAATTAGTGAACCATGCAGTGGACATAGTATACTTGGATTTCAGTAAGGCATCTAACTTACTTCTTGGTAAGTTAAAAAATGTGGGATAGATAGCATTACCATCAGATGGATTTGTGAGTTGCTGACAATTTGCACTCAACATGTGATCTTTAATGCAACTACATCTTCATGGAAGGAAAAAAGCAGCGGGATAACCCTAGATTCTGGTTTAGGCCTTTTTTGCCACCTCTGATCTGTTTAAACCAAGTGAACAGAACTGCCGACAGAATCAGACTAGATGTCACTGAAGTAAATCAAGTTGGCTTATATGTCATGGAACTGTCAGGCCTTTCTGAGCATTTCAGGGAGTCTTCTGGAGTAGAAGATATTTTTTTAAAGCTCCTATATGGCAGCTCTGTGTTTAACAGCATGAAAATAAATTGGTGAAATCTAGCATGAAGAAATTGCTTGATATATGAGACTGGGAATTTGTCTAATAGTATAGTTGTACAAGTTGCCCCAGAGTCAGGTATGTATAATTCTAAGGTGTGTATAAGAAATCATTCCCTAGGCATTTGTATGCATCTACATGTGGTGTTTCTGCATTAAGGCTATTCTCAGGTCCTCCACTTCAGTCACTCGAAGGTAATTGTTTTCTATCCCAGCCCTGAAGCAAATATTCCTTTCTTTTCAAAGTGCTTTATAGCCTGCACATATACCATGTAGAGGGAGATTTGATCAATCCACATATGTTGGTGCAAATGTACTTCAACCTTTACTGTGATAATGGAGTCACAGAAGTTTGGTTTAAGATGAGGGAGGCTACATAAATGTTTAAAATCAATCACTCACTCATTGGCCATAGATACAATATAATAAACAAAACTTAAAATACTTTAAGCATTCAACATTCTTTGTAAATAAACAAATAAGCAAAAGTAGCAGCTGCTATAGGTAGTAGCCATTTTTTTTCTATGTTGGTGATTTTGTCACAATATGTTCAGGTAACCAAGAAGAAAATTTTCTTCCTGAAATTTTAGGATTTATGTGGCTAAAATATATTCCTCAATGTAATCGAGGAAATACTTATAGGTGAGCATTATCTCTCCAGTGTTGCAATATTTTACAATATGCCCTGGATGAAGGTAAAGCATTAAAATCAGCCTGTAAATATTTATCTATAACTGAAATAAGTAAGGAAATATTAATATTTTGCAGGTGCAAGCTTTTGTATTCAATGGTCAGGGAATTCTTGTAATGTATCTCAGTTTATCTTGTTACTCTATTTCAGCCCTAGGCTTTATCCAGCCCCAAATTTAGCACAGTTTCAGGTGGTAGACCAATTAGATATAATTTAATTATTTAAATTATCCCATTATTCAATTAACCAAGTCAGGGCCAGATTGATATTTATCCAAGTAAACAGAATAGATTGCCAACTCTTGGCCTCCATTCTAGGAAGTCTGGCTTACAGTTTCAAGGCTGCACCAGGCACGCATCTAGATGTGATAAACGAGGATCTCAAAATCCCAGAGTGTATTTTTTCATAGGACACAAAACTGGAATCAGATCTCATATAATAGCTGGGCAGCAGACTTGTGCTGGGATGAAATATTCTCTCTGATTGCAATGGCATCTCTTTTTTAAAATAAATATTTTATTAATTTTCTAGTTTTACAGTGAAATACTTAATAGACAATGTGTTGTCTGAGTCCATTAGTAATTCGGTGGTATATATTAACTTCTTCAGTCTAGATCCAACATTACACCATCAAATGTTTCCTCTTTTCTTCCAGTAGTACCTGTTTTCCCACACTAGGAAAATATAATTCTTATTGTTATTAATAAATATATAATTGAATATCAACATCTTTGTTACATTTTTCTCATAATATCAATACTATCAATTTTAGATAACTTTTCTAACCAAAACATATCTTAATCGCATTTGCACTTAATATCCATATCAGTATCCTGTTTTCGCTTTAAAAAAAAAAAAAAAAAGTTTAATTTCCCATCAGTGTTCAAAATGTCTCTATTGTTTATAATTTCAAAGTAAGTTATATTTGGGTAACCAAAAGCTTCCCTTATTCAAACTTCTTACCATTTTCCTCTTTCCCTTCTCATACCAAAATCTAATATTCTAATTACAAATCTTATCTTTCTAGTTATGATAATACTTCTATTTCTAGCAATTATCTATTCTCCACCATATTCAAACATCTAGTTAATAATATAATATCCCATCTAATGGATCAAAACCTTTATTTTCTTCAGTCTTACTCTAGCTTTCTTCCTTTGCCAACTAACTTTCCAAGTCAATGCATTTGAATCATCAAGTAATTTTTTCTCTGTTTTTATGTATATTGTTTGGAATAAGAAAGACCATTTTGTTAAAGTATTTTTGAAAGAACAAACCCATTGATATTCATTAAACAGCCTCCCTCCTTCTCCAATTCCTCACAGTTCTCCTAACAGCTCTATTTTCCATTCAGTCAGTTCTTCTTCCTTTTCCTCAAATGTGTTCTGAATTCTTGATTGGTAAGATGTCTTTTCCATTTCCAATATTATTGCTCTATCTTCTAGTTCTTCAGTTGTCTGAATCTTCTTCCTTTAGGTCCTCCATCTTTCGATCTGCTTCCTCTAGTTTTCTTTCTATTTTCTGGGTTGCTAGTTCCTTCTTTGTAGTCATGTTCTGGGTTTGTAAATTTAGATTAGAAAATTGTTCTTTTATCTCCTTTGTTTTATTTCTAATCTCATCATGAGCTAAAGCAATAGTCTTTTGTATTGATTTCAACAAGTTGAAATAAGTTGAAGAAAACACCCCGCCTCCCCTCACAATAGGAGGGGTGGCCACAGGACAGGAGGCACTTGGGGACCATCCTATACCAATGTGTATCCAGATACATCCAAAGCGGGCAAAGAGAGCAACAACAAGAGAGGCAATGATCCCCAAGCTTACGAGTATACAGACGGATGCGAGACTATTAGAAGCAATACGGTCAACTGGGGCGGGTAGACTGGTAACATGTTCTATGAGCAGAGCGCCCAAACTGCCGGTGTTATAAGCAGGCTTTCGAACCTCCTGCATTCCACTCTGATGACATCAGCAGTTAGCCGAGGTTTTAAATTAAAGTTTTAAACTTTTTTACTCTCCTGGTGATCGTGAGTTTTTATCTATTTTATACTATATATATATATATATATATATATATATATATATATATATATATATATATATATATATATATATATATATATGGAGCCTGAGGGGTTTGGGGCGCTTGGAGGTCGGAGGTGCTGCCGGCGAAGCGGGAGCTCGAGCCGTCATGAGCGGCGGCGTCTACGGAGGAGAAGCACGAAGCTGAGGACACCAGCCTGAGGATGACAAATGTGACTTCGTTGAAACGTCGCCAGGACACTTCCAATTTTACGCGGGAGAGAACCCGAATGACCAAAGACCTACATACAAACACCCGCGAAAACCTCAGAAAACAAATATATATATATATATACACACACACACACACACACACACACACACATATACATATATACATATATATATATATATATGATGGGCAATTTAGTACTATTATTATTATTATTTATTAAATTTATATACCGCCCTATCTCCCTTACGGGACTCAGGGCGGTGAACAGGCGATACTAAAAACCACGATAAATATACACAAGTTTCTGTTCTAAAATCAAATTAAATAACAGGCCTGCTCTAAAAACACCCCATACAAAACCCCCACTAAAACATAATCAAACTACGCCAGGCCAGCCGCATGGAATAGATA
>NW_015386889.1:705901-714244 GCF_001527695.2 Protobothrops mucrosquamatus
AAGGCGCAGGTCCGCAACTGTACGTAGGTCGGGGGGTAGGTCATTCCAGAGGGCAGGAGCTGCCACAGAGAAGGCTCTCCCCCTGGGGGTCGCCAGCCGGCATTGTCTGGCCGACGGCACTCTAAGGAGGCCCTCTCTGTGGGAGCGGACTGGTCGAAGGGAGGTGTTTGGTAGGAGGCGGTCTTGCAAATACCTAGGTACATTGCCATGGAGCACTTTAAAAGTTGTTACTAACACCTTGAAGCGCACCCGGAAGGCCACCGGCAGCCAGTGCAGCTCGCACAGGAGAGGTGTTACATGGGAGCATCTAGAGGCCCCCAAAATCCCCCACGCAGCCACATTCTGAACTAGCTGGAGCCTCCAGGTGCACCTCAAGGGGAGCCCCATGTAGAAAGCATTGCAATAGTCCAGGCGGGAAACAACGAGGGCTTGAATGACCGTGCGTAGGGCATCCCGATCCAGAAAGGGGCACAACTGGCGTATCAGGCGAGCCTGATGAAAAGCCCCCCTGGCCACAGCCGTCACATGATCGTCTAAAGACAGCAGAGCATCCAGGAGGACGCCCAGGTTGCGGGCCCTCTCCACGGGGGCTAATGACTCACCCCCGATAGCCAGAGATGGAACCAACTGGCTATGACGTGACGCCGGAAACCACAGCCACTCGGTCTTGGACGGGTTGAGATGAAGCCTGTTCCTCCCCATCCAGACTCGCATGGCCTCCAGGCACCGGGACATCACTTCCGCGGCATCATTGGGGTAGTCCGGGGTGGAGATGTACAGCTGGGTGTCATCTGCATACTGATGAAACTCCACCCCAAAACCACGGATGATCTCACCCAGTGGCTTCATATAAATGTTGAACAGGAGAGGCGAGAGGACCAACCCCTGTGGAACCCCACAAGTGAGGCGCCTCGAGGTTGACCTCTGCCCCCCTGCCAACACAAATTGCATCTGGTCCGAGAGGTAGGAGGAGAACCACCGTAAAACGGTGCCCCCCAACCCCAACCCCCCTAACCGGTGCAACAAGATACCATGGTCAATGGTATCAAAAGCCGCTGAGAGGTCTAACAGGACCAGGATAGAGGAACAGCCCCTATCCCGAGCCCTCCAGAGATCATCAACCAACGCGACCAATACCGTTTCCGTGCTGTGCCCAGGCCGGAAGCCGGACTGGCGCGAGTCTAGATAGACAGTTTCTTCCAGGTGCTGAGGGAGCTGTCATGCCACCACACTCTCAACAACCTTCGCAAGAAAGCGAAGGTTGGAGACAGGCCGGTAGTTGGCCAAAGCAGCCGGGACTTATGGAGACACAAAAATGACTGTTAGAGGGTATACTTTTTTCTCAGAAAGACATAAATCTTTTTCAAGGATTGATATGATATGGATTTCTAAAAATATTGCAAATATAATTTTAAAAGTTGATGTTCTACCAAAATCTTTCTCTGACCATAATCCAGTGCTTTCAGTTCTTAGAGGAAGGAGTTTGAGCTTTAGATGGAGACTAAATGAATTTGTTCTGCAAAAGGAAATGATCGTTAAAAATTGTAAAAGTAATTACTTCAGTATTTTGATAATAATTTAGGAAAGGGACAGGTTTATCAACTGTGTGGGATGCTAGTAAAGCTGTTATAAGGGGTTATTTTATATAGTATAATTAGAGAAGAAAAATCTTCAGGAAAAGATGCAAACGATTCTGGAAGAAATCAGACAGAAAAAAAATTGAATTGCAAAAGACACCTACGGATTCTAAAATTTTACATCAAATTAAACTGCTATGGGAACAACTGTCCATGTTAAGAAATAGAAACAAAACTGAAGTATGTGAAACAAAGACACTTTGAGTTTGCAAATAAACCAGGAAGATGGTTGGCATATAAACTAAGAAAGGAAAGGGAAAATAGAATGATTGAGAAAAATCTGTGAAGCAAATGTAATAACTAACAGCAAACTTATAAAAAAATATTTTCTTAACTTTTATATTAAAAATTGTATAAAAAAACAGGAGTTAGACATGTCTAGAATATCTTTTAAGACAACAGTTGCCTAAATTATCACAGACCCAGAGACAACTTATCAATGATCCAATAATTACCTTTGAGATATAAGAAGTATTAAAAATAGCTCCAGGCCCAGATGGCCTTACCAGCCAATATTATAATTGTTTTGAGGATGAACTTCTTCGGCCACTAAAGGATATAATGAATGAAATATTACAGGGGTAATGATACCCAAAACGTGGAAAGGAAGCAAATATTATGTTGTTACCAAAGGACAGTCTAGATACCACGAGGACAAGGAATTACAGACCAATTTCATTATTAAACACTATAAATTTTTCGCTACAGTTTTGGCAGAGAGACTAAAGAAGATCTTACAAGAATATATACATGAAGTACAAACTGGCTTTCTATCAAAAAGATAGCTAAAGGATAATGTGAGGACTGTCTTGAATATTATTACATATTTACACTATCATAATGAGAAACAGGCAGCTCTAATATTTTTAGATGCAGAGAAGGCCTTTGATCATCTAAATTGGGTTTTTATGTTTAAAGTGTTGGGAGAAATGGATTTTGGAGAGAATTTTATTCAAGGAGTTAAAGCTATTTATATGTCACAGCAAGCAAAAATTGGCATTACTGGTGACTTAACTAATTCATGTGAAATTCAAAAGGGTATGAGACAAGGATGCCTCTTATCTCTGCTGTTGTTTACCTTGGTGTTGGAAGTTTTAGGCAAGATGAGAAAATGGATATAAACATCAAGAAAGAAGCTTATAAATTGAGGGCATTTGCTGAATATCTGGTTATATTCCTACAAGATCCAAAGAGTAATATAGAATATCTGATGAGGAAATTAAATGAGTTGGGGGCTCTAGCAGATTTTAAAATAAATAAACAGAAAACAACAATGTTGATTAAGAATATGTCCTCTCAGGATTGTAATATATTTATTAAAAAGTTTGGTTTTAAGGTTGAGAAAAACATGAAATATTTGGCGATTATGTTGAGAAACACAAATATAAAATTGTTTCAAAACAATGATGTGCCTCTTTGGAATGATATGAAAAAGGACTTACAAAGATGGGACAAACTGCATTTATCACTATTGGGTAGAATCTCTGTAATTAAGATGAATGTTTTACCAAAAATGCTTTTTCTATTCCAGACATTATCAATACTTGCAACTGATATTCTATTTAAGCAATGGCAAAGAGATATTTCTAGGTTCATATGGCAAGGGAAAAAACTAAGAATTAAATATAAGATATTGCAAGATGCTAAGGAAAGAGCGGGGTTTGGGATTACCAGATTTGAAATTGTACTTTGATGCATGCTGTCTGGCCTGGCTAAAAGAGTGGATGAACATACAGAACAAGAAGCTACATGATTTAAAGGGTCATGAATTAAAGTTTGGATGGCCCAGTTATTTATGGTATGATAAAGTTAAAGTTAATGTTGATTTTAACAATCACTTTGCTAGACGTGCTATACTAAGAGTTTGGAATAAATACAAAACAAGATTCTTCACAAAGTTGCCTCTTTGAGTGTCCCCCCCCCCAAGAAGTTTTTTTAGAAAAGTAATTATGGAAAGGTAAAAAGTCAAGGTTCGATGTTAATGCTTTATTCGACTGCAATAGAGGAAGTTGGAAGTCAATGCCTTTTCTTTTCTTTTTCCCCTCTCCCCCTCACTTTTCTTCCCCCTTTCCCTCCCCACTGTGTCCTACTATTTGCTTTTATATTGTTGTATTTTATTCTACAATCTAATAAAATGTTACAAACCGGGATTTTTTTTAAAAAAAGCCAGATGGGTGACCTTGAGCCAATCAATCTGTCTCAGTTCAACTCATCTCACAAGGTTGTTGTGTGAAAAATAGGAAGAAGAAGATGTGTTTGATATGTCCACAGCCTTCAGTTGTTTGTAAAAATAATAAAGATGGGATACAAACAGACAAACAAACAAACAAACAAACAAATAATAAAAATCTAATTCTATTAAATAGAATTGGAATAGAAAATTATAGGCTTAAAAAAAAGCAAGTGTGTATTTTGGAATTAAAAGCCACCTGTATTCAGGTAGTTGGACAAGTTACTTTTCTTATAATATGACATTGAAAAATGAGATAACAGTGTGCAAAGAATTTTTAAGCTAATACACCTAAACATGTTGCTTTTCTTCTTTGTAGAAGATGGCTAATTACACCACTTACATCAGAACAAGCACTATTAGGGTAGAACTGTCCTGTACATCTCTGCCCAAGGATAGTCACCTTGAAATAACAAAGTCCCTTTGCAGTTACATACTATATTGCAGAATTTTATTATATTCTGAAATTTACTTTGTTTCTCTAATCAGTTTATTTTTTCAATTACTATCTTATTATTATTCAGTGTACTATATACTACTTAATAGATTGCTTAGGTCATAAAGTCCTTTTGAAGATTTATGCTTTGTCATTAAAAATAAATTGATATGTAAATTAATATGCAGTTGTCAAATATAATTTGGTAGTAAATGATTGCTCCACTCCTTGACGGGATGTCTCTGAAACATAAAAATATCAGATATGTTTTGCTGAATTGGATCAAGTGTTTATGCTATAGAATGTTTGATTTTAACATTGCCATCTAGTCCTTGTTTAAAAGTTTATGAGCATGCCATCATGGCAGAAACTTCTTTTGTTGCTTAAATAGTCTACTAATTTTGAGATTTTAACATCATTCATTTTGTATCATTTATAAGCTTAAATTTTCTCTGAATGCATTTTTCTAAAAAAATTAAAATTTATATGAAAATTTACGTGCAAGTAATGTCAACACTGCTAACATCGGATGTTTCGCTTTGACAACAGTTGGAGATGCAACCATTTTCTTCTTATGTTTTACTCTTAGAGTTAGATGATGCTGGGGGGAGGAATGTGCATGAGAGTTTAGCTAGACATAACAATACTGGACCTAGTGTGAACCAAGGTTATTGAAATAAGAGATGATAAGAATTGGCGGGCTGGAGAAAGCCTGCATTTCAAACTAATTGGAGAATGTGATTTATGACTGTTAATTGGAGGAGGGAATTGTGCTTTGATACTATGTGCTCAGGGGAGGGGAATTCAGTTTTTGGCTTCGATTGTGTTAGTGCCGATGCTATGCTTCTCTAATAAAGATTCTCTAAGGTAAACAATGCCTTGAAGTTCTTTGAAGAGTTTCATCTGTTGGAACCATGACAAGTAAATTTGAAAGCCAAAAATAGCCCAAAATTTAAAGGAATATAAAATAAAAAGAGTGATTTTCTTCTAATATGTACATTGCTCAAAAGGTGTAAATCAAGTTAACTGATATCCAACTGAGTATCAAACAAATCATGAAGTAAATAGTGTTTTTCCAGCATTTGATAATTAGTATCCCATTTAGTTAATATGCTTCATAGCAATTTAGATATATTTTCTATGAATATATCCTCTTTTTCTTGCTCAGTTATTTAATATATGTAAAAAGACATAAAGTAAGTTTTAGCATAGTTGCTGAGCTGCTTAGTTATTTGACTTTTGAGTCTTTTTCATTTCACATTACAAGAAAAGTTGGCTCAGAGTTACAGTAAATCTTATTTCAACATTGTCAATAAGACATTGTTTTGATTACACAACAAGATAGTTCAAGAAGTACTTGGTGGGCTAAATGTCACATACATAATTCTGTCTAACAGAGAAAAGCAACTAAGGATTTATGAGGAACAGTTAGGAAATGCTATTCCTGATCTGACAGCAATATAGATCAATTTTGCTCCACCTCTGCATGATCAGTATAGTATAGTATCTTGTCAGATGGGACTAAAATGAATCACAAGATCAGTTCCAGTTATAAAATCCAGTTATTCTAACAATCATAATCATATCTTCTGACAGTGAAAAGCTCTGTATGTAAACTTATAAATTGTGGAAAGAAATGCTTTTTTTGTGAAGAGGTTCTCTCATTGCTAATCAATTTTACTAAGGGATACATTCTATTTTCTTTGCTTCAGACATTTTTTTTGTGCAAATGTGGATACACACTCATATATATATATATATATATATATATATATATATATATATATATATATATATATATACACACACACACACACACAATTTTGCTTGTTGTGTGTAAGGAGGTGGGTTAAGGAAGTTTCTAATTCACAGACAAGGTGCTGAAGAGCTTACTTTTGTTTTGATGTTTCCTTTCTTTCATCAATAGCAAAAAACACTGGAGCAGTTGATGTTTTCCTAAGGCTGTTAACAATTTTAACCTAGTACTCCAGATACTGGAGAAAAATGAGTGGCCTTGGCTTTTTTTGCAGGTAACTTCCATCCCTATGCCTGCAATGTAACTAGGATGATGGCTGATCCCAGAGATTTAGTGGCAGAAAAAAAAATCACTTGAACAAATATAGGCCACAGTATTTTTTTTGCCAATATTCTCTACCAATTAAGACTCTCTTCCATCTTTATAACATTTGTGTTTCCAAATGTCTATTTGATGAATGCATTATGGATAGACATGGCCTAAAACACGGGTCGGCAACCTGCGGCTCTGGAACCGCATGTGGCTCTTTCAGCCTTCTACTGTGGCTTCCAGGCCATTTGCAGAGACAGAGACAAAGACAGAGAGAGGCACTTGCACTTCCCTTCTCTCTCTCTCTCTCTCTCTCTCTCTGGAGAGGGGAGGGGAGGGGCTTTAAGGCTGTGGACCTTTTGGACCTCCGTCTTCTTGCAGGTTCCAACCAACTGCTTTGTATCTCGCCGAGGTCCCCGGACTGTCAAAATAGCTGTGATCGGAATACGCAGATAAAGCAGCATTACGCTGGCATTGAAGGCAAGCGGAGGCAGCGAACAGAGCAGGAAGGGCTCACTCCCAATGTCTAGCCTTGGACCCGAGGCAGCTCCTTCGGACTAGCAGACTGCCTGCTAGCTAAGCACTCAGAGCTGGCAGCCTGGCGAGCGAGTCTGACTGCACACCAAGATCAAGCTGCTGCCAAAAAGCCCACTCCTATTTCTCCTCTGCCATTTGCAGCAGAGCTGCCTTCTGTTACCAGTGTGATGCCCATTGGGACTGAGTCCTGCCTGCTCCATCCACTGCCTCTGCTTGCCTTCAATGCCAGAATAACACTGCTTTATCTGCGTATTCTGATCGCAGCTATTTTGGCTACAGCCCGGGGACCTCAACGAGATACAAAGCAGTTGGTTGGAACCTGCAAGAAAACAGAGGTTCAGAAGGTCCGCAGCCTTAAAGCCCCCCTCCTGAGAGAGAGAGAGGGGGGGGGAAAGGAAGCACAAGTGCCTCTCTCTCACACACACACACATACACAAACACACAAACATACTGAGTGAGGGAAGAGGACTGGCAGACCAAGGGCAGAAAGAGAGAGAGAGAGGGAGAGAGAAAGAGGGAGAGAGAGGGAGGGAGGGAGGGAGGGAGAGAGAGAGAGAGAGAGAGAGAGAGAGAGAGAGAGAGAGAGAGAGAGAGAGAGAGAGAGAGAGAGAGAGAATATGAATATGAATATATGTGGTTGTCCTTACTGGACTTTTAGTAAAGAACGTTTAATGAAATATTTGGATGCTTTTTTAATTAAGAGATGAGGTATGGGGATTATTATGCTGTATTTAAAGATGGTAAATAAACTACTAAAATTGTTTTTACCTGTTGGGATGAAGGAGAAAGGTTTTTTTCCTCTTTCTCCTGTCCTTTTCTCCCCCCCCCCGCAATTTTTTTCTTTTCTATTTTTCTATTTGTAGTTTTTATAGTTTTCACCAGCTTTTTATTTCATAAATATGAGGAGGACTCAAATAGACATTGAGTATTTTATTTGAAAGTAACCTTCGACCCAGCGTCTTCTTTTTGGGAGTTCAAAATGTTTTTGTTGCATTCAGAAATAAAAAAAATGTTTTCTCTGTAGCAGTTCATTGATTTCATAAATGCAACACACACTTCTGGTTGGCTTGGCGGCTGCCAAAGGAGGTTGTTTGACAGCCTCCCATCCGGGACTGTGTAAAAATCGCCAAAACAGCGCGTATCAGCTGTTTGGCAGTTTGAAACTTCTCTCCGGGCAAAGGAGAGAAGGAGAGCTTACTCTGGAGTAGGAGTCGAGTTCCCTAGTCTCCCTGGGTGCTCCCAGCGAGGCGAAGGTGAGAACTCCTCCGGAGCTCAGAGTTCCTCCGCAGATCGGGACGTCTTCGCTATTAGCGAAGCCAGACGCCGTCTCCACCTCTGATGTTTTTTCGGAATTTATTTGTGAGTACTTTCAACAGACGGAGCTAACTAGGAAACTTGGACTTTTTATAAATAAATTAAAACTGTGACTCAGAAGATT
>NW_015386889.1:714513-716388 GCF_001527695.2 Protobothrops mucrosquamatus
TTTGTGAGAGTATGTCTCAAATCTTTCAGGGCTTTGCTTTTCATATGGATCGTATAGAGAATCGTGTGGAGGAAGTGGGAGAAAAAATGGAAGGGATGGAGGAGAGAATGGAAAAAGTAGAAGAGAGTATAGAGATTACTCAAAATGATATTGTGATGTCACAATTCAGAGAGATGGAACATGCAATAAGAATTAGAGGCCTTCAAGAAAATGCACAGGAGAAATTGAGAGAAGAGGTATTAGCTGCTCTAGCGTTGGTTTTAGACTGCGACCCTGAAATGATCTATGGAGAGATTGAAAAAAATATTTAGAGTTAATTCATGGGTTGCACGTCAGAGAAAACAGCCTAGGGATGTTGTTGTCTATTTTTTTAGAAAAGTACGTTGAAATGAAATTATGCAGGCCTTTTACCAACAGAGATTTCAGATTGCTGCTCAGGATATTATACTTTTGAAAGAAATACCTTCAAAGATTTTTTAAAAAAGAAAGGAGTTTGCTTTCTTGGCTCAGGAGTTGAAGAAGCAGCAAATACCTTTTAGATGGGAAATACCAGTTGGAATGGCCTTTACATTTGCTGGGAACCGTTATAGGCTCAATACATTACAGAAGGCAAGAAATTTTTATCTAACAGTTCTGAAAGCTGATTCATCTTCTACATCACCAGCTAAAGGAACAGAAGAAGGAGTAGAACAACTGATTGTGGATTTACCTGGAGCTATGTCACTATCTGCAGGAGATTTTCAGAATTTACAAGTGTTGGAGGCAAAACAGGATCCAAAAGACCAGAGAATGACACGTGCGGCTCATAAGCGCAAAGAAAGAGAACAACAGAAAGAGGCTATGCCCCAAACAAGTTCAACTACTTCAGAGCCAGTGGGAGGGGCCAGACCTAAAAGATCTGTCACAATGGATCTTCAAGGGATGATTCAGAAGCTCCAAAAACCAAAGGATGGTTAAGTTAATATCTTTAAATGTTAATGGATTGAATTCACCACAAAAAAGGAGAAAATATTTTATTATTTGAAGCAGCATAAGAATGATATTATATGTCTACAAGAGACGCACATTACATTAAAAGATCAAAAGTATTTATTCAATTCTAAATTGGGTTTACATTTTGCGGCCTCTTCTCAAAAGAAAAAAGTGGGTGTAGTTTTTTATATTAAAAAGGAACTGATGCCAAAATTAATAGATGCTGATGCAGAAGGAAGATTTGTACTTGTGGAAACCATGTTGAATGGGAAAAAATGTCTTCTTGTGGGCTTATATGCACCAAATTTATATCAACAACAAAAGCAATTTTTTACTGTTTTGCACCAAAAGATAATGCAATTGGATTATAAATCGGTTATTATGATGGGAGATTGGAACGGTGTAATAGATCCAAAAAGAGATAAAAAGACTTCAGCTAAGACCTCAATGCAAATTAAATTGCCTAAAGGTTTTTTTGCTTTACAGGAAGACCTTGAGTTAAGAGACATATGGCGTGAAAGGAATATGGGAGAAAGTGATTTCACTTTTTTTTCGGATAGGCATCAATCTTATTCCAGAATAAACTTTATTTTGATTACTACTGACTTTTTTTTTTTTTGGAAAATTTTTATTTTTAAAATAGAAAAAATTATACATCTTTCAAACATAAAATGCATTAACATACATACATTTCCATTCTAACATTACACATTTTAGTTATATAACTATTAATGCATACTTATAATACCATCCCAACTCTCCCCCCACCCCATTATCCCCCTTCCCCTCCCTTCCCCCCCTTCCCCTCCCTCACTTCCCAGAACTGAACACAGGGTTACCAAGCCATTATAATATCCACAACTTATCTACCATACTCTCTAATTTTAAAATAAACAACATCCT